>NC_059345.1:30358880-30659713 GCF_019703515.2 Myxocyprinus asiaticus
TCTTTATATATATATATATATATATATATATATATATATATATATATATATATATATATATATATATATATATATATATATATATATAGTATTTTGTGGCAAATCACTATCATAACAGTACAAAAAAAGACTGTAGAGAGAAAGAGAGGTTTGGCATACACCAACAGAGTGCAAGATGGAGAGCATATCTAGACTATTTTGGTTGTCTGCTCTATGTCTGCTGAATGCATTTGGTCCCTCAGCTGTTTAAGCTATTATCTGGTTGATTCTATCAATGTTTCATACGCCAAACCACATTTGATTGATTGGCATAACTCCTCCATCTAGCTAACCATTTGTATTACATCCAGAGAAACAAAAGTTTGAGAGATTTATGTAAAACAACACACTACTTATTGCAGCATAGTTTATTTAGGGACACACAAATGTACACTGTAAGTTCACTTAAAGGAATAGTTCACCCAAAAATGAAAATTACCTCATCATTTACTCACCCTCATGTCATACCAGATGTGTATGACTTTCTTTCTTCTGATGAACACAAATGAAGATTTTTAAAAGAATATCTCAGTTCTGTCAGCCCACACAATGCAGGTGAATGGGTACCAAAACTTTGAATCTCCAAAAGCACATAAAAGCACGATAAAAGTAATTCAAAAGACTCCAGTGGTATATCTTCGATGTGAGAAACAGATCAATATTTAAGTCCTTGTGGAGGTGAATGCGTGGTCGAGTGCTCGTCTGGAGAGAGAGAGCGGTAAGGACATCCATCTGAGATGAACTGTGACTAATTACCATCTCTATGTTCACAGTGAGAGTTGGGGGAGATAAAAAGACGGCCAGTTCACAGAGAGAGAGAGAGAGAGAGAGAGAGAGAGAGAGAGAGAGAGAGAGAGAGAGAGAGAGAGAGAGAGAGAGAGAGACAGACCAGGGTCTTCGTGTCTGACCCCTGAGAGAGAGTCTTGCGTTGTGTGAATCTGAAAAGCGGACTGTTTATTTGAGAGATGCTGAAAAGCCATCTTATGTTTTGAGTGAAGCTGTACAGTGATTGCTGATTATCTGTGAATAAAGCGGACTCACGTGAACTGTGGAAACCGGTTCCCGCTTCCTCCTTTATCAGCCCAGCCTGAACCTTTGTTACATTCCTTTTTTTACTATCAATCTCCACTTTCACTTTCACATTCTTCTTCTATTGGTTTTGGTGATTCACATTTTTTGTGTAAATTGCCACCTACTGGGCAGGGAGGAGAATTTATAGTAAAAAAAAAAAAAGGACTTAAAGATGCACTCGGCGATTCCTGAGAAACACTGTTGATATTTGAACTCAACTGCCAAAACAAACACACCCCTCCCTTCAGTGCTCCTTTGGAAGCTCCGCCCCCCAAATTCATGCACACGAGACGGTTTTACACACACCAGCTCCAGACACTCACAACTCTCCAGCAACTAAATCTAACATCACAAAAACGCATATATGTGTTCTGTGAAACATAGCAAAATTTCTCTTTTTGAAACTCATTGCCCTAAAACAGTTCATTTTGTTTTGAACAAACAAGTCACTTTTAAGGTGCAGTACAGTGCATTGTGCACACAACTCAGCTCTCTCATTTCTCATTTGTAGAGTAGACTGAACAGTTACTGGTTACCTAGGAGAAAAGCTAGGAGATGGCAGGGATAGATGCTATATTCTTCTGTTCAAACATGAAGAATCTACAACATGATGCAGAAGTGTACAAGAACCTCTCCCTCCCTCCCTCCCTCCTCTCTCTCTCTCTCTCTCTCTCTCTCTCTCTCTCTCTCTCTCTCTCTCTCTCTCTCTCTTTATAGATGAAACAGTGTTTTTATATTTACACAAATTCTTCACGTCATGGGTTCTGTTATTTCTGCACAAACAGGGTGAGGTCTAAGGGATCTGTGAATGAATACTAACTGAACAAAGCAACATTTGAACTTTCAGTCTCTGTCTGGCTGCTCAATAATAGATGAGTCAGTGATTCAATATAATGTTCTTACAGGTAAAAGATGATGGAAAAGAAACATTTTTCAAAATATCCTTTTTTTACAAGTACGATTAGCACATTAAGCAAGTATTAAATCAAAATTGCTCTTGACTCTTGACTAAGAGCATCAATGCTCATTAGAAGTATTAGACTCCATTTGATGTCAGTCTTATGTAACTTCACTAGCGATTTCATGGATGCCTGAGCTCAGCTCTAGCACTTGTTGCTGATCTACCTCTAATCCCATGCAATTTCCTTTGAGCAGTACACAGTGAATTGCTCTCCTTAATTTAAAATAATATCTGCTTTTGGGAGTCTCATTTAAACTTACTGGACCAACACTTTCACTCAATCAATTTACGGTGTCTAGTTTCAGTAGAAGGCTACTATATAATACTGAAACCACCCAAATAGCACACATACATCTCTTGGATGTCTGTTGAAGAGCATTTCACCTGGAAAGCATTGCATTCTAATTAACATTTGATACAAATCTTTAAAAGAGCAGATTTGTACATTCTAAATCATAAACGTCTAAAAGACACCTGCTGAATGTCTTATAGACATATTGCAGATGAGCAAACATTAACAATCTAAAAAATACCTCTTCCAGATAAATGTACACACATCAAATTGACGTCTGGGTGATGTACATGTGCTATCGGGGCTTGTTGGCTGCACAGTTAAAGGTACACTCAGTAATGTTTTCCTCATTAAAATAGTTTTACTCCCAAAAAAAAAATAAAATAAAAAATAAAAAAATAGTAATTTTGAAACATATGTATAAAATCATGACCACTCACTCTGTATGATGAAGACTCCATCATATAATTTACCTTATAAAAGCTGTTTTATTCTACATGGAGACGGTGTCCTCATGGGGGCTGCCATGTTAGGATCACATGACCAGCCAAATACTACTTGCTTAATCTCAGTAATCGCTCTGTAATTGGACACTGTGGAGGTGAGGGCGTGGTCGAGCGCCCATCTGGGGAGAGAGAAAGCGGTAAGGACATCCACCTGAGATGAACTGTGACTAATTGCCATCTCTATGTTCACACGCCCTCACCTCCACAGACACTTTAACTCAAGGATGAACTTAATCATGGCTGACTGTGAATAGTGAATTTTTACAATGGTAACTGAAAATTACTGTTTTTGAATAATGGTGCATCCATACCACTAGGTGTCAGTGTAAGTCCAAGACGACTGCACAACATAAATAAAACATTACTGAGTGCGCATTTAGGTTTTAAACATTCATGTATAAAATAAATAAATAAAAAAAAAAAAACAAGTAAAGAATCTGCCTATGTAAGATAGTTAAAGGTTCACTCAGTAATTTCTTGAAGTATGTCGAAGTGGCTTATATTAGCTTACACTGATATCTAGTGGCCTGGATGATGCATCATTCAAACACAGTAGCTTTAAGTTACCAGTTCCATTGTAGAAATTCACTGTGTGCAGTAAACCAGGGTTAATTTAATCCATGAAAGTGTCCAGTAACAGGGCAGCTACTGAGATTAAGCAAGTAGTATTCAGCTGGTCATGTGATGCTAACATGGCTGCCCCTATGAGGCACCCCTGCCCCATGTAGAATAAAAGAGCTTTTATAAGGTTACTGATATGACTGAACTATTCATCTCACATGATTGGTCATGATTTTATACATATGTTTCCAAATTACTATTCATTTCTTTATCAGTAAAACTTTTAAAATGAAGAAAAAAATTACTGCACCTTTAAGAAGCAACAAACACTGAACATAGTTTAAATAGAGCATTTAAACTTATTATAACTATAATTATTATTATTAACATATTATTTCTCTGTTCGAGGACATGAAAGAGCACCCTGGGTTTCATGTGTGGGTGTTTTAGAGGTGTGGCTCTACTGAATTGTGTGCAGGAGGAGGAGGGTCGAGTCTCAGCAGTAGATCCATGAGCGAAGAATCCAGCGGCTGAATTTCAATTTATACAGTTAACCGGGACTGAAAGGAAACATGCTGGAATATAAATCATATGGCTCATTTCAAACTCACCTCAACTGGCATTCACATCGGAGATGGATGTAATGACTTAAAGCGTTTTAGTGGTAAGTTGCACGAATAAACAATAAGTTAGTGGGCAGCGGTCTACTCAAAGAGGTGCTGTCGAGGATTTAGTATTGTTCATAGAAGATGTAGGACGGATCATATTCAACTGTTGAATGCTTTATGCATAAAATCACCTCTTGCAAAACATCACTTTATAATATCGCCCTATTATTAATTTACGTTTGGTGTAAGCGCTTTGTCACTGAGGTGTATTTGGATCCAGACTGCTTGTGTGTCGTATGTTTGTGGTAGAGGGTGAGTTGAGTTGGGGGTGGGTGGAAATGTGCTCAAATAACAAGGTGGTGTTGGGTAGTTCGCAAAGTAAAGTACGGCATCTTACAAGTACGTGTAAATAAAAAAGAGAATAAAGGGACAAAAGTATAACTTTTTACATTAAATAAATTATTATACCATTAATGATGTTGGTAACACTTTACAATAAGGTTCCATTCTTTAACATTAGTCAATGCATTAGGTATCATGAACTAACCATGAACAATATATTTTTACAGCATTTATTCATCTTTGTTCATGTTAGTTTATAAAAACACAATTGTTCATTGTTAGTTCATGTACGTTCATAGAAGTGCATCAACTGATGTTAACATATACAACTTTTAAAAATGTATTACTATGTTGAAATTAAAATGAACCAAGTTTAATAAAAGCTGTAAAAGTATTGTTCATTGTTAGTTCATGTTAACTAATGTAGTTTACTGATGTTAACAACTAGAACCTTATTTTAAAGTGTTACCATGGTTTTAATGATGACTGGTATCAGAAACATGTAGCATCATCTATAATTACATCGTTTGGACTTTGAGCTTTGTTTAACTTCATGCCATGTGACATTTACATTATCCTCCTACTTAAGAGGGAGGTTTGGCAATGATTAACAGATAACAACACAACTGAAATTAATCATCAAAATAAGTGTCCACAAAGTGCTACTTTAGTTGCTGATTTAAAAAACAAAACAATATTTGGTGATATTTCCTAATATTGTTAATCTCAGACTGGAGCTTGAGTGTTACTGTAAAACAGATACAATTTTGATGCAAATTGAAGCAATTACGATCTCAGTGGTTGTGGGATGAGTGAAAGGAAAACATCAAAGCAGATCTGTTGTTTACTTAAGTTCTGCTCCTTTAGAGCATCATCAGCCATTTGGATCAAAGACTTTGAAAAGTTTACAATGAATACCTTGTTTGCCTTCTCAAATGAGTGTTTGATGCTTGTAATTTATTGTAAAAGATAGTGTGTGGTTTTTGTTTGGCTTTTGTTGTGTTTGTTTGGAGTCAACAAACGGTGACCAGCTCTCCATTTGGCATATCTTTTTGTCAGAGGAAGACTGTTTTCACCATGTCACACCTCAAGCCGGTGAGGACAGGAAAAGGAAAGATCCTCTGCTGAGAATATGAGCACCAGGTTGTTGCCTGTGCTTGTGAACGGATCCATTGTTTGAACTTGTAGATAACCTTTTGGGAAGTTTGGTGCAAGTCATAGATAGTTACCTTTATTTAATGTTTTTGCTCTTGGGATGATTCTAGGGCTGCAACTAACGATTATTTTGTTAATCGACTAATCTAACGGTTATTCGACTATTCGGGCGATTATTGAAACGATTAATTATTAGCTCTAAACCAACTATTCAGCTTGTGCCCCGACTTAAAAGATTGTATTAAACATGCTTGCTCACAATAAAGAGGACAAAATCATCTTTTAAAAATACTTCTAAATGACATTCACTAAATTAAAGGGAAAAAATACTTTTTATTATGCTTAATTCTGTAAAAATGTCACTACAAAAAAAATCCTATTGTTATCAAGTGTATTTGTCTTTTTTTCCATTTAAAATTGTTTAAAAATCCTTAAAACAAGATACATTTACTTGAGAAGTAACATATAAGATATTTAGACTTGCTTTAAAGAATGTATCTTAAATTTAAGTGTATTTTGTATATGTGTTTTTTTTATTTTATTTTTTTACTTGGTTATACTTCTGCGAGTGCAGTAAAGACAAAATATACTTATATTCAAGATCTGTTCTCTAAAAGCAAGTCTAGGATTTTTAGATATTATAAAATATTTGTATTTTTAATATTATATTCAACATTCTCAGATAAAAAAAAAAATCTTCTGCAGTATAGCTGCTAAAATAAATGTACGTTGTTTTAAAGGAGTTTTAGATATTTATATTGGGAAAACAAGCCAAAACAAATAAAAAATTTATTTTGTTGTCTCACCTTTTTGGTCACATCAATCCATCTTTAACTCACAAAAAAACAACTGTATCTTATTAATAAAGCTGTGTTTTGCCAGTTTTCTTCACGATAAGAAATGCACAGTGACACATATATTATGATTCAATAAGTCGTGAGCCATCGCGTTATAATCTAGCTGCATTAAGCGCGTGCACTGGAGGGATGAGCGTCCCCGCAACAGAGTGTACCGGTAGCTCCTGCTCTGCTTATTTCACAACAAGAGTGCTTCTGTATTTACTTATTTTGTATTTTTGCATTATAATTCCCTCATACTTTGCGATCTACTCATCTGAAGCTGTGAAAGTTTAGAGTGCATCTGGACTGTGAGTGGTGTAATTCTCCTCAATCAGGCGCGAACTGCAGTGCAGCTCTTGTGTGCAGTCATTAGAATGTGATCCTATGTTACGTTAAGATCAAATGACTATTCAGCAACGAAAATTTCAACATTGTCGATAACGTCGACTAATCGTTTCAGCCCTAGATGATTCACCATGCAAGGGAAGAATCAAAAGGAATCAGGCCAGTGATGTACTGGATACCGTTACTATAATAAAAGAGCTTGCGTAAAGACACTAGACAGTTCGTAAAGTTTACTGCATATCTCGGTGATCTTTTTGAAGTACAGGATATCAAAAATGTGTGTCTGACCTCTGTATTAACTTCTCTGGATGGTCTACAGTGCTCTCATGATGGCAATTTAAAGAAATGAATCAGTGCAGGACATTAATTTGTACACACTGATTAATGTCTACAGCTGTTAAAGAGAGAGGCATTACATCAACTTGAGTCTTTAAATACAAAATATCAGGTTCAGAGTTTACATTATTTATGTTCCCTTGTTATCACATCTTTTGATATCATGCACTAGATTAGGTCATTCCAACACTGATCTGGGATTCTTTTTAATTAGCACAGGTATAGAAAGATAGAGCCATATTGTTATGCATGAGTATGTGATTGGGCTGCTGTAGCTGTTGTTCATCTGCAAGCAGCATGTTTTATTTTTATCTCAGTCTTTAATCATTTAAAAGAGTCAGACTTCTAATTCTGACTTTGAATTTCAGCAGAATGATATCTTCTCCGCACAGGGAAGATGCACTGTGCTTTACGTAAGTGGCTGCGTGTGTGCACTTGTACCTGATGTCTGCACTCATATCTTATTGCTCTGAACCTGTAACTGATGTCTGTACACATTTAGTATTTGACTTGAAACAATGTATGATTGTACATGTATAGCTGTATTTACATGGCTTAGCTTCTTGGGCTATTAAATGGTGTGAAGTGCAGAAGAAAACACAATAGGCAACTAATCTGTTCTCAGGAATGGACTGTGGATAATCTATTTCTTAAAAAAAAAAAGAGAGAGAGAGAGAAAAGGAAACAGCATGTGGTAATCAGTATTATCATTTGTATTATTATGTGTGTTTTATTTGGGGCCACAGAGAATACACCGTCTTCCTGTTTTCAGGACATACCATCCTTAAAAGCTGATCAGGCCAAAAGGGAGGAGCTGGTGCATTTCCAAATTCTGTTTGGATAATGTCATGCAGAGGAGGACATTAGATTCAGCCACTTTCCCACTGAGCACTGATGAATGTGCTGTGAATGTAGAGATCATTCATTTCTGATTTGGGTAACATACAGTATTTTCTGTCATATGTTTGTTAGTAGTATTTAGTTCTTTAATACTAGGGATGTGCAAAACTACCAATTTTCACAATCCTCATGCAAAAACGCCCTCTAAGAATTGTGTCTCAAATTAAAACCATCACCACTAAAAATATTAATGTTAGTAGTCGACCCCAGTAATCGACAAGTCAGTTGTTAGACAGTTGGCTGACTTTTGGATTTTTGTCAGCTGTGGGTGGTTATTACTCATGGTTGTTGCAAAATAGATGTAATCTTAGTAGTCACTCCCAATCTGTCATTCTGTCTAATCATGTGAATAAATGTGCTTCTGTTTCTCCCTTTCCAGATTCCAGAAAGTCTAACTGGATAGTCCCTAACAGGAGGAATGTCCTTTATAACAAGTGTGTGTTTTTGCTGTAGAGGATCTGATATCTGATCACCTTTGAACTCTTTAAGGAAATAATTGAAATATGGCACAGTCTCTGTATCAGAGAAATAACTAATAGACATCATCAATCAACAGGGTGTAAGCATCACATCCTAAATACAGAAGATACCTGCAATATAACAATCTTCAATTGCAAAGCAGTAGCCATGGCAACCAAATATAAAGTCCAATGGAAACAAGAAGCCATGGAAACCACAAACCCTGTTTGGCACCTGTTTTTGACCCTATGGATTGTTTTGTCTGGAGTTTTACAAGCAACTGTGGCGAATGAATATGATATCACAGCACGCATCAGTTTCCCATACAGTAAGTGCATGAATTAATTATTTGTCGTTCAGCAGATACTTTTTAAAGCGATTTATATTTCAGTTACAAAAGTGACAGTCCCACCTAGAGCAACCTGGGGTTAAGTCCCATGCTCAGGAGCACATACTGACCATGTTTACATGCACTTAAGAAAGCGGGTTATTCCAGGTTGTTTGCAGAAAGCTGTGTTCTGAAACGTCATGTAAACGAAAATGCCGATTTCCTTACACCGTTTAAGGGATTAAGAGAAAGTGTTTTAACACACCTATGTTTCTCCCAGAGAAAGCTGCTTTTGTGGCCATGTGAACACATAAGTATCGTTCTAATAGGTTTTTGGACGTGCGCATGTGTGTGGAACAGACTAAATAACAAATGTCATAGGATGGAGCCCAACAAGATGTCAACAAAACATTTCTGAGAGTACAGTGGGAAAAGCACATACACTATTTATAAACACCCATGTAAAATATAGGGCTGAAACGATTAGTCGACGCTATTGACATCGTCAACAATAAAAAAACTGTCGTCAAAAATTTTCATTATCGAATAGTCATTTGAGCTCATTTAACGTTACATGAGATCACATTAAACTCTAATGATGATGCGTGAGAGCAGTACACACCTGACTGAGGAGAGGAAGAATTACACCGCTCACAGTCCAGATGCACTCTAAACTTTCACAGCTTCAGATGAGTAGATCGCAAAGTATGAGGGAATTATAATGCAAAAATACAAAATAAGTAAATGCAGAAGCACTCTCGGAATAAGTGGAGCTGGAGCAAAACTTGCGTGTCGAGCATCTTTAAAGGAAACACCCTGGCGTTACATCTTAAATGCAGTTATATTTAATGCGTTATAGCTTTATTGAAGTTCAAATAAAATGGAAGCAGATCATGTAAATAACTACAAACTCTGAAACTGGTATTTCTCTATGTGGTCATCACCTCTTCTATGAGTTGCATGAATGGACCAATCTAAGGGGGAGAGATTGAAACTGCACCCGGCTGATGCACACTGTTGTGGGGCATTTATGCATTAATCTTCATTAATGCAGCTAGATTATAACGTGATGGCGCATGACTTATTGCATCATAATATATGTGTAACTGTGTATTTCTTATTGTGAAGAAAACTGACAGTATGCAGCTTTATTAATATGAGAAAGTGTTTTTTTTTGTGAGTTAAAGATTGAAATGAACAGAAAGGTGAGAGAGGGTAGTCTTCACCCCATTATACACTGCAACAAAAGACATTTTTTTTATTTGTTTTTGTTTTGGCTTGTTTTCCAATATAAATATCTAAAAACCTTTAAATCTCCTTTAAAACAATGTACATTTTCTTTAGCAGCTATACTGCAGAAGAAAACAATTGTTATGAAAATGTTGAATGTAATATTAAAAATATAAATATTTTAAAATATCTAAAAATCCTTTAAAAAATATGCATTCACCTGAGAAATATCACTATAAGATATTTAGACTTGCTTTTAGAGAATAGATCTTGAATATAAGTGTATTTTGTCATTACTGCACTCGCAGAAGTATAACCAAGTGAAAAAATACACTTATACAAAATACACTTATATTTAAGATTCTCTTAAAGCAAGTCTAAATGTCTTATATGATGCTTCTCAAGTAAATGTATCTTGTTTTAAGGATTTTTAGACCATTTTAAATGGAAAACAAGACAAAAACACTTGATGATAATAGGATTTTTTGCAGTGAATTTCTTAACTGAATTAAACTTAATAAAAAGTATTTTTTCCCTTTAATTTAGTGAATGTCATTTAGAGGTATTTTTAAAAGATGATTGTGTCCTTTATTGTTAGTAAGCACGTTTAATAAAACCTTTTATGTCGGGGCACAAGCTGAATAATCGGTTAAGAGCTAATGATTAATCGTTGCAATAATCGGCAAATAGTCTAATAATCATTAGATTAATCAGTTATCAAAATAATCGTTAGTTGTAAAGTAAAATGGTAAAGTCTAGTAAAATATTGACGGTCCCTCACGTTCGTGTTTATGCGCTGCTACATTGAGGGAATCCCAGAGTTTTACGTAAAGGAAAAACCCACTATTGAAGTGCAATTCCGCTGCAGGTTGCGATAGAAAGGTAAGGAAACAAACACAGCAACAACTCTGGAATATCTGGAACTAAAGCGAAGCAAAAGAGAATATAATGGTGAAGACTTCCTCGGATGCCATGTTTGTTATTTACACAAGCGTCGTGGGGAAATTACGTTGCTGTGGAGAAAGCTGCTTATTGACCGAGCCACATGTATACAGAAGTGTACGCCGCTTATACAGAGCATATAAACCGGAACGCAGTTTTCTCGCAATATCCCGCTTTCTGGTGTCCATGTAAACATAGTCACTGTAGGTGCTTGTCTTAGGGGTCATTTAGTCTCTGGCTTAGGTAGTAGTGGGATGGCTCATTGAGAAAATGAATGAGATATTCAACAGAAAGTCAGTAGCGTACATGTACACTCCTGCCAATCTTTTTGACCATTGGAAGGTAGTGGAACCATCCCATGGTGGTTGATGGTATCAAGTGATAATATCAAGGTACTAAATAGCTGCTTTTCCACTATTAGGCAAGTGCGAGCCAAGGCTATCAACTGGTCAGCAGGGGCCAACAGCCTCGGATTGAAAATCGATCTGCCTTCCAACCATTGGGCCAGTGTCAATTGTACTGTCCATAGTTTGACAAAAAGTCTTCTAAAGAATTTAATTCTGAGATTCTTTCCTGTGTGTGCCTGTTTGAGATGTTTCTGTCCTGATTGCTCTGTCTGGGGACATGCTGTTTGACTCAGTAATGATCACTGAGGGAATCTGGGCCAACAGGGCTTCTTCTTCAGTCATACTACCTCAACTCACTCATCTGCAAAAGCTTAGCTCACTTTTAGGACAGCTTGAACTGCCATAATGTTTCTTATTCCCAAAAGACCCATTACCAGACTGTTCTAATGTTGCATACACTCATCTTAGCCAAACACACAGGAGAGTTTAATCCTTGATTGTAAACATTTACAAGAGCTATTAGAACCATTTGCAAACCCTGGCTGGCGTACTGTATTCTAAATAAAAATTCTGTCTCAGTAAAATTACTTGAGTAAAAAAACCTCAGTAATTACTAGAGGTAGAAAATGAAAAGATAATAGTTGTACTTAAAAACAGCTTGTAAAACATTTTACATCAGGAAACACTGATGTTAGCGACCCTCTGTGCCTTGGCAGAAATCCATCTGGATATACAAACTGACATAATTTAAAAAGGTTTGGTTTACATGCCAGGATTGTGCAGTTTAAGATTTTTGGAGATGCATTCCAAGGCATAGCTCAGCTGACATGTGAGGAATGTAAGATGCATTTGAATGTACTGTAAGACTTATTTACTCAGACTCAAGAGCCATGAGGTTGAAAATGTATGTGTGCATTGTGCAACATGAAGCTTTTGTGAAGAATATGGAGCTTTTGTTTTTATGAAGGGGTTTTAAGCTGCATGTACAAAGTAATATTTTTGGCTGTGTTTCAGATGCAGAAGGGCGATCAGTGAGAGTGTTCTCGGTAGATGGTGTATATAACTATTCAACACTTCTGCTGAGCCCAGAGGAACACAAGCTCTATGTGGGAGCCAGGGAGAACATATTCTCTCTCAGCCTGGACAACATCAGCGCAGCGTATCTACAGAGAACAGTAAGCTCTTGCAGAAATGTTAGTAGGAAACACTTATGTTTAGGAGCTCAGTTTTAAGTTACTCTTAATTTTTTTGGGTCCTGTGCAGCTCACTTGGAGCACTCCAGACAGGAAGAGGAAAGAGTGCAGCTTCAAGGGAAAGGACCCTCAGGTGTGTTTGTGTTCCAGTGATTATTTATATAATGTGAAGCAATATATTGAACAATATAATCAACAGCAAATTACATCATTGATTAGTAGGGTCTCGGCTGTGCACAAAGAGCCTCCAGCAGTGACGCCACTTTGAAGTAGTGAAAACACATTTCTATTTACTTACATTTGACTGTTATGTTCATAGTGTCCATAGATAATAATACTATTCCATGGTCCTGACAGCAAGCGAGAAATTAAATGTCTCTGTCGTTATTAAACTTCAAATACTTCATAGAGCAAGTGCATGCGTGTCAATCAAATGGTTGTTTAAAGTTTTATTTATTTAGGTTGAAACTTAAAAACATTGTAAGCCATTGCATGCATTGAATAGACTTAAATTTGTGCATTGTCTAAATGATACATTGGGCAAGATGTGAAATCTCAGATTAATCGAATAAATAATTGACAAATTAATCGACTATCAAAATAGTTTTTGGTGGCAGCCAGAATGTTTAATTTATACTTTATCTCTTAATCTCAGTCTGTTATGTGTTTCAGACTGACTGTTTCAACTACATCAAGATTCTACTTCCTCTGAACAGCACACATCTGTATGTGTGTGGAACATATGCGTTCAGCCCCACCTGCGCTTATATTGTGAGACATCTTTTTAAATCTTTATTTCAGTATGTGTGTGTCTGGAGTCATTTCTCCTAACTGATCAAGGTCTGCGTTTCTCCTTTATTTTTGTAGAACATTTCAAGTTTCTCTCTGGAAAGAGATGAACAGGGTGAGCATGTTATGGAGGATGGTCGTGGACGCTGCCCTTTTAATCCAGAATCCAGATCTGCCGCTACTATAGTGGGTGAGTATACTCATGCAAAAACATAGTAAGTAATTAAGTAAAGCTTTATTTATATAGCACCTTTTTAAAATCAGTGTTTACAAAGTGCTTTACAGAGAAGATATACATGTATGTATGCCTTCACACAAATGAAACAAAAAAGAAAAGCGTACATACATACGGAAAGTGATATAAATGAATAGGAAAATAAAATACAAAGTAAAATGAAAAAAGCAAGAGAATAAGAAAATAAAATCCTCAAGGAAAGGCCCTAGTGAACAAGTGTGTTTTGAGATACTTCTTACAAGTGCAAAGTGAGTCAACTGCTTGTAGGTTGTCAGGGAGAGAGTACCTCAGCTTGGGACCTTAATGACTGAAGGCTGATTCACAGCTTTTTAGATGTGTTTTTGGTACAACCAAAAAGTTGCCATTGGTTGATCTGAGTGATCTTGCTGGAGTATATTTAGCAACCATATTACAAAGGTATGTAAGAGCAGTACCTTGAAGACTATAAGAGGACCTTGAAATCAATTCTGAAGGATACTGGCAGCCAGTGAAGGGATCTGAGCAGGGGCGGACTGGCCATAGGGAGAATCAGGACTTTTCCTGGTGGGCCGGCCGCGAAATGGGGCCAAACGGGCCGCCGCATTATGCCGAACGGGCCACGACAGGCTGAAGAGAGTCGTTAAACGGCGCAGTGAGGTGATAATATGCCGTTTTACAAGTTCTGTGACATCCGAAAATTTATGTTCTCTTTGCTGTCCAGCAGGGTGGAAATTTAATTGTGGGCATCTGGTGCAAGTGAAAGATAGAGTTGTATGTCATCTGCATACTGATGAAAGGAAATGTTGTATTGATTAATTACACCAGCTAAGGGAAGCATGTATAAGTTAAATAATAAAATAATAAGGACCCAAAATTGAGCCCTGAGGGATACCACAAGATATCACATGATATCTAGAGGTGTGAGTACCCAGCGCAGCATAGTATTCCCTGCTGCTTAAGTAGGAACTTAAGCAGTCTAAGACAGGGCCAGATAGTTCTGCAGTCAGTTGAGCAGAATCTCATGATCAACTGTGTCAAAAGCATACATACCCATAACTTTGTTTGAATTGCATATGTAATAGTCTTATGTTCAATGAACATACTGACCTCATGTTACTGAGGGTTTGTGTGTTTTGTTGTGTGACAGAAGGGGAGCTGTATACTGCTACTGTCAGTAACTTCCAGGGAAATGAACCCACCATATATAGGAGTCTTGGATCTGGCACTCCTCTCAAAACAGAAAACTCTCTCAACTGGCTCCAGGGTAAATACACACAAACACACAGACTTCCTCACAAGGGACCTCATAAGAGATAAATATCTAAAAACAAATGCCAGCATCAGTAATTGCGGAACCCCATTTTCTCATGCCTTGTTGAAAACAGAAAATTACTGACTGATACTGAGGTTAAAGAAACCGTTTTAAATTTTTGTGCACTTTTATGAAAACCTTAATAATTTGTGTGTGTGTGTATGTGTTTGTTTTAAATCTCTCAGATCCAGCATTTGTGGGCTCCGCTCATATAACTGGTACAGACAGCGACAGGGGTGATGATCAGGTCTACTTTTTCTTCAGTGAGATGGGGAAGGAGTTTGACTTCTTTGATAGCACCATAGTGTCCAGGATTGCACGTGTGTGTAAGGTAAGATGGAGTATTTAAGCAGTTCACACTGCATTGATAAAGTTGGCATGAACTTGAAAAAGCACATACTGACACACACGCACCATTTTGTTATTGTCTAATTACTATTTTTACACGTTACTTGGTCTTATTGTGCATGATACATCAGTACATGTTATTCCAAAGAGATTTTTTCTTCAAAATCTGAAATTATTTAATAACTTACTCCACCTCTGAAACAACTTTTTCCTTTTCCATTGATGTCTCTATTGTAGATTCTTTTTATTTTTTATTTTTTAAATAATCATGATGCATTAAATTCCCAGTGGATAAAGTCTTTTTTTTTTTTTTTCTTCTTCTTCTTGTTAAATGTCCTTTATCACATGGAAATATGATCAATTATGGAAGTAAAATGGGTTCTCAATGCTAATTTATATATGGTGACCTGATTTATTTCACGTACATCTCAAACTGGTACACATAGTGGGTGGAGGGTATCTCTGAGAATTTTTGTGGGAGGTGCATTTCTTCAGTTTAGCTAGCTTAAACTAAGAGGACAGTAGGTAGCAGCAGAACACAAGTGAAGTTATTCTTATGGCAACCAGATGCTTTGCAAAGTGATTTGCTAAAAGATGTACTAGAATAAAAGTTTTGGCAAATCAGCTCACAATCTTTTTTGCAATGTCCACCTATTGAGAACCACAAACAAATCCACAAAAAATACCAGAGACAGTGTTTAGAAGGAGATTAAATTTAAGTCATTGAGCCTAACAGCAAAAACCTCGACAAATTTAAAAAAATGTTTTTTTAATTGCCAGGACACTGGCATACCTTGTTAAACCGGAACATCTGGTCACCCTAGATTCATGTTGTCTTTAAAAGCTAATAAACAAGGTGAATCACAGGAAACTGTGAACTCTACCCTATTAATGCTTACATATGTATTACTTACAGTTGAAGTTAGAAGTTTACATACACTTAGGTTGAAGTCATTAAAACTAATTTTTGAACCACTCCACAGATTTCATATTAGCAAACTATAGTTTTGGCAAGTCGTTTATGACATCTACTTTGTGCATGACATTAGTCATTTTTCCAACAATTGTTTACAGACAGATTGTTTCACTTTTAATTGACTATATCACAATTCCAGTGTGTCAGAAGTTTACATACACTAAGTTAACTGTCCCTTTAAGCAGCTTGGAAAATCCCAGAAAATGATGTCAAGGCACTCAGTGCCTCTTTGCTTGACATCATGGGAAAATCTAAAGAAATCAGCCAAAACCTCAGAAAAACAAATTGTGGACCTCCACAAGTCTGGTTTATCCTTGGGAGCAATTTCCAAATGCCTGAAGGTACCACGTTCATCTGTACAAACAATAGTACGCAAGTATAAACACCATGAGACCACGCAGCCATAATACAGCTCAGGAAGAAGACACATTCTGTCTCCTAGAGATGAACGTAGTTTGGTGTGAAAAGTGCAAATCAATCCCGGAACAACTCCATTGAGTTTTGGAGCAGTGGCTACGTCCTTGCTGAGCAGCCTTTCAGGTTATGTCGATATAGGACTTGTTTTACTGTGGATATAGATACTTGTCTACCTGTTTCCTCCAGCATCTTCACAAGGTCCTTTGCTGTTGTTCTGGGATTGATTTGCACTTTTCGCACAAAACTACGTTCATCTCTAGGAGACAGAATGCGTCTCCTTCCTGAGTGGTAATGATGGCTGCGTGGTCTCATGGTGTTTGTACTTGCGTACTGTTGTTTGTACAGATGAACTTGTGGAGGGCCACAATTCTTTTTCTGAGGTCTTGGCTGATTTCTTTTGATTTTCCCATGATGTCAAGCAAAGAGGGACTGAGTTTGAAGGTAGGCCTTAAAATACATCTACAGGTACACCTCCAATTAGCCTAAAGGCTTGACATAATTTTCTGGAATTTTCCAGGCTGCTTAAAGGCACAGTTAACTTAGTGTATGTAAACTTCTGACTCACTTGAATTGTGATATAGTCAATTAAAAATGAAACAATCTGTCTGTAAACAATTGTTGGAAAAATTGCTCATGTCATGCACAAAGTAGATGTCATAAACGACTTGCCAAAACTATAGTTTGCTAATATGAAATCTGTGGAGTGGTTAAAAATGAGTTTTAATGACTTCAACCTACGTATATGTAAACTTCTGGCTTCAACTGTAAATACCATGGTACATGAATATGCCACAGTTCTTTTTGTTAGGGGAGTTGGATGCTTGGACATCAGGGTTGGAGTTCTGAGCCCCCCTAGTGGTCATTTAGATTTTTACAGCTATAAATTGAGTCAAGTTTAGTGAAATATGTTGGTTCCTGATCTGCTGTGTGGGTTTGTATGTATGACCTCAGGAGGATCAGGGTGGGGAGAGAGTCTTGCAGAAGAAGTGGACCACATTTCTAAAAGCTCAGCTCTTGTGTTCTCTACCGGACGATGGCTTTCCTTTAAACATCATCCAGGATGTATATGTGCTTTCAGCACAACACAAGAAAGACACTCTCCTCTATGCAGTTTTTACTTCTCAGTGGTGAGTACAAAAACAAAGATAGACATGGAAGGGAACTGATTAATAAACTATACTTATTCAACCCTCTTGAAGCTCGTAAATACTGTGTGTGTTGTATAAAATGTCACCAATCAACCTACCTACTTTTGCAACCAAAAAAGCAAAAATACAAACTACTACTACTAATTTGTTGCTACAGATTAAATAAACAGTCACTACATTGTGTGTGTTAGGAGCAAAGGTTTGGCAGGCAGTTCGGCTGTGTGCATGTTCAGCATGGATCAGGTTGAGAAAGCGTTTAATGGCCGTTACAAAGAAGTCAACAGAGAGACACAGCAGTGGTACACACACACTCACTCTGTACCTGAACCACGACCTGGAATGGTAAAAATTCATACACACTCACACATATACACTTTAGCTATTTTGTTCTGTGAAGTGTCTTTCAATATCTGTAAAGCTCTTTGTGAACACACAATGTGTATTTCTTTCTTTTTTACAGTGTATTACTAATGTTTCAAGGCAGCTGGGAATAGAGTCATCCCTAGATATGCCAGATAAGGTACTAAACTTTGTTAAAGACCACTTCCTGATGGACAATCCAATCAAAAGCCAGCCTGTGCTGTTCACACACTCTGTACAGTACACACAAATTGCTGTGCACCACGTACAAGGCCTCCAAAGAGTTTACGATGTGATTTTCATTGGGACAGGTATGTTTTGTAATTTGGTGTCTGATATTCCGTCGTTAATTTTCTCTGTCTTTGGCTGTTAATTTTGAGCGCTGTGCTCTATGATAACCAGATAATGGACGTTTGCAAAAGGCTGTGAATGTGGCTGGTGCGATGCACATTATTGAGGAGATCAGTTTGTTCCCAGAGCCACAACCTGTACAACACATTGAGCTGGACTCAACAAAGGTATGTGTGTGTGTGTAAAAACTCATAAGACCCCTGCATTCTGCATCATTGTCTTGTGCTTTGTAAAATACAGTTGTTTTAAAACACGTGGTATGTGAATGCCCTTTAAAGCTGACATGTGTAAATTCAAAAATAGTCTGTTTTCAAACAGATTCCAAAAAACTTCATCCATGGGTTGTACAGATGTATAGTTCCACCTTAAAGACCCCATATTATGCTCATTTACAGGTTCATAATTTTATTTTGGGGGTCTACTAGAATAGGTTTACATGCTTTAATGTTCAAAAAACACATTATTTTCCTCATACTGTACATTGTTGCAGCAAATCTTTTCACCCTCTGTCTGAAATGCTCTGTTTTAGCTCCTGTCTCTTTAAAGCCCCACTTTATGATAAGCCTAGTCTGCTCTGATTAGTCAGCTGGCACAGTCTGTTGTGATTGGTCAACCGCTTGGAGTGTGTTGGAAATGTAATGCCCCTAACCCAACTCATCCTGGCCTCGGCTATAACTACCTTTATTTGAGGGCAGGCCAAAGTAGCCCTTTGCATTATGCAAATGTATTACATTGTGACATAGCTAAGTCACGGAAGTAATGGCTGGACTGCAAACCAGGCATTTCAGGTAGTTCAGGAGCAATGTTTTCTGTGGGAGAGAGTAACTCCCTTTGGCGTTGACTTTGTGTTTTGTAACTTTGCAGACCTTTTACATGCACAAACAGCTATATTACACACTAAAGGAAAGGTAAAATCCCAAAAAGCATAATAGGGCCTCTTTAAAACTCAACATTGGTAGTGCTGATGGTGCTGTGTCGGGCTGGACTTGCAGCACAAACTAACGGACGAATGTTTTTATTAGGGATTTAGACGGTTAACCGATAAGCCACCATTTAAAGGAATAGTTCGCCCAAAAATGAAAATTTGCTGATAATTTAATCAACCTCAGGCCATCCAAGATGTATCTGAGTTTCTTTCTTCATCAAAACAGAATTTAAGATTTTTAGGATTTCATTTCAGGCCTCCTCCTCTAAACAATGCAAGTGAATGTACTCCATTTTTTGACGGTCCAAAATGCATATTTAGGGTGCATCAAAATAATCCACACGACTCCAGTCGACAAATAAAGTTCTTCTGAACGCAAACAATTGATTATTTTTTAGAAACAAAACAATACTTATGTATCACATCTCTGTGATGTGAGCTCATGAGAGGGATGATGTAAGCTCGTTGGTAAGGTCACGCGTCACATGGAGGAGGAGGCAGGAAGTGTGCCATTGTTTACATTTTTATTATTATTTGGAAAAAAAAATTATTTTATATTGTTTTGAAATGGTTTTGGGCTGTTTTGGTTTGTGAACAGCGCTTGGGCTGTGGTCTGTGCAAATTTCTATTGTAAACAATGACGTGCTTCCTGACTCCTCCATGTGACCCGTGACCTTACCAAAGAGCTTGTCATCCCTCTCATGAGCGCACATTACAGAGATGTACGGAAGCGAACATTTGTAGTTATAAAGTATATAAGTATTGTTCTGTTTCTAAAAATAATCAATTGTTTGCATTCAGAAGAACTTTATTTGTCGACTGGAGTCGTGTGGTTTATTTTGATGCACCCTAAATATGCATTTTGGACCTTCAAAAAATGGAGGACATTCACTTGCATTGTTTAGAGGAGGAGGCCTGAAATGAAATCCTAAAAATCTTCAATTCTGTTTTGATGAAGAAAGAAACTCAGATACATCTTGGATGGCCTGAGGGGGAGTAAATTATCAGCAAATTTTCATTTTTGGGTGAACTATTCCTTTAAGTATTTGTTCAACTAATACTATTGGACATGTTCACATGAAAATTGTAAAATAGGACTTTAAAGTTTAGTAGTAGCATGAGTACAGTGCGGTACCATATAAAAAAGCATCTGCAAGCCTTGACATTTAAGCCAAGAGCATATGTTTACAGCCCCGCATTTCACTTATGTTGCAAGTAAGATGTGATGGCGATGCGGGGTGCGACATCAGTGCCTTTGGAGTGGGTTTCCGGGCTTGCATACCATACTGACCCCTGCCCATGTGTGTGTATATATATATATACAGGTGCATCTCAATAAATTAGAATGTCGTGGAAAAGTTCATTTATTTCAGTAATTCAACTCAAATTGTGAAACTCGTGTATTAAATAAATTCAATGCACACAGACTGAAGTAGTTTAAGTCTTTGGTTCTTTTAATTGTGATGATTTTGGCTCACATTTAACAAAAACCCACCAATTCACTATCTCAGAAAATTAGAATATGGTGACATGCCAATCAGCTAATCAACTCAAAACACCTGCAAAGGTTTCCTGAGCCTTCAAAATGGTCTCTCAGTTTGGTTCACTAGGCTACACAATCATGGGGAAGACTGCTGATCTGACAGTTGTCCAGAAGACAATCATTGACACCCTTCACAAGGAGGGTATGCCACAAACATTCATTGCCAAAGAAGCTGGCTGTTCACAGAGTGCTGTATCCAAGCATGTTAACAGAAAGTTGAGTGGAAGGAAAAAGTGTGGAAGAAAAAGATGCACAACCAACCGAGAGAACCGCAGCCTTATGAGGATTGTCAAGCAAAATCGATTCAAGAATTTGGGTGAACTTCACAAGGAATGGACTGAGGCTGGGGTCAAGGCATCAAGAGCCACCACACACAGACGTGTCAAGGAATTTGGCTACAGTTGCCGTATTCCTCTTGTTAAGCCACTCCTGAACCACAGACAACGTCAGAGGTGTCTTACCTGGGCTAAGGAGAAGAAGAACTGGACTGTTGCCCAGTGTTCCAAAGTCCTCTTTTCAGATGAGAGCAAGTTTTGTATTTCATTTGGAAACCAAGGTCCTAGAGTCTGGAGGAAGGGTGGAGAAGCTCATAGCCCAAATTGCTTGAAGTCCAGTGTTAAGTGTCCACAGTCTGTGATGATTTGGGGTGCAATGTCATCTGCTGGTGTTGGTCCATTGTGTTTTTTGAAAACCAAAGTCACTGCACCCGTTTACCAAGAAATTTTGGAGCACTTCATGCTTCCTTCTGCTGACCAGCTTTTTAGAGATGCTGCTTTCATTTTCCAGCAGGATTTGGCACCTGCCCACACTGCCAAAAGCACCAAAAGTTGGTTAAATGACCATGGTGTTGGTGTGCTTGACTGGCCAGCAAACTCACCAGACCTGAACCCCATAGAGAATCTATGGGGTATTGTCAAGAGGAAAACGAGAAACAAGAGACCAAAAAATGCAGATGAGCTGAAGGCCACTGTCAAAGAAACCTGGGCTTCCATACCACCTCAGCAGTGCCACAAACTGATCACCTCCATGCCACGCCGAACTGAGGCAGTAATTAAAGCAAAAGGAGCCCCTACCAAGTATTGAGTACATATACAGTAAATGAACATACTTTCCAGAAGGCCAACAATTCACTAAAAATGTTTTTTTATTGGTCTTATGTATTCTAATATTTTGAGATAGTGAATTGGTGGGTTTTTGTTAAATGTGAGCCAAAATCATCACAATTAAAAGAACCAAAGACTTAAACTACTTCAGTCTGTGTGCATTGAATTTATTTAATACACGAGTTTCACAATTTGAGTTGAATTACTGAAATAAATGAACTTTTCCAGGACATTCTAATTTATTGAGATGCACCTGTATATATATATATATATATATATGTTGATTCTTCTAAACAAAAATGATTAGGATTGCCCAGCTGCATAAATTGTAGGTAGGCTAAGGGTAGTTTTTATTCTTCCATTGTTAAACTGTCAAACGTTATCGCATCGTTAATTAATTTGGCATGCAAGCAATCCACTCAAAATTTGTTATGAAATATAAGAAGGAAATATACGGTTGTTCATTCAAATGTTGATGTAATAACTATTTCTAAATATGCACATCTATCACATGAGCCTGTTTTGTTTCAGCCAGTATAGACCTTTGTCATGCCTGTTTGATCACTTTTTTGATTAATAGTTTAATTCGGTTAACCGGTTATTTGCCAAATTATGCTCCCTTGTTTTGAAAAAAATAAAATAAAACATTACACACACAAGCTTTAAGAAACGTCTCTGGTGGACATGACCCTAAATCAGTGTAATTATATAGGGCTTCCTTAAAACTAGTGGTTCAAACAATCCACAGGTTAGTCGATGTTGAAAATATGTTTTGTACATCGCTACCTCTCCTACATTCTTTGTCTCTTTGTCATCCTCTCTCTGAACAAACAGGGCTTATTATTTGTGTCGTCACACTCTGGTATTGTGCAGCTGCCAGTAGCAAACTGTAGTTTCCATAACAACTGTGGGGAGTGTATTTTAGCCAAAGACCCATACTGTGCCTGGACCGGCGCACATTGCACTGACGTCACACGCACCCCACCACAAAAGTAGGTCTTAACTTCTTTCATTCTATTTCTGCTGTTGAAATCATCTTTTTTTTTTTTTTTTTTTATTCAGTACCTACGTTTACCATCTTTTTTGTTTTAGCAATTGGCAGCAGGACATTGAGGAAGCAGACACTTCATCAAAATGTAACCGCACCGAGTTCAAAGCTGACGTTGAGAGCACAGGTAAACCTGCAAGTCTACACATCCTCATAATAAATACATACAAGCACATAATCATACTGTTGAATCATTGACCCTGTTAACACCTGGTATTAAGATGCATCTAGGCTGATCCAATCACAAGTGGTCAGTGCTAAATACAGGTGTATAGGTGGTCTAAAATGTTTTGTGATAGGATCTGGGAAAAAACATATGGAGGTAGTCAAAAACGTATGTGACAACATCCATTTTGAGGTGTAAATGCTAATCCGTCCTGATGCAGCAAAGCACCTCCCACTCACCTGTCAATCAACCAAGAACAAGAATTTTACTTTTTTTTGGTTATGTGCGAGAAATAACTGTCCCAACTGAAAACGTGAAAAAGCGCACACATACAGTATTCATGCACAAGAACTTCACAGAACTTCTACAGTATGCCTGAAATAAACATGCAGTGATAGATGAGAAGCACGCACATCTGAAGCTCAGTTTATATAGGTACAAATAATCGAGAATTCTGCTCGAAATGTCACGCTTGTACTTAAATTACAATATAATAGGGAGAATTAGCTTTATCATCATGCACTAATACACTGATGTAGTGACTGATGTATGTCGTCATGAAATCAGAGACCCTCCCCTTCAAAATCTGAACACAAGTGGTCACAGGAGGCGCAATTGAGATCCATGTTAATGCCAGGTGTACAAGGCATTGTGCCTCACCCGAAACACATCTTAATGCTATGTGTAAATGAGGTTATTGATACATATCTCACTTACTCTTTCTTTCTAGTGTTACTGCACTTGTTCCCAAGTTCCCAAGCATCTGATTGTGAGCACATCATTGTCCCTGCTAATACTCTTCATCTGCTGCCATGCAAGCTTCGCTCCAACCATGCCCACAGAAAATGGTTATACAAGCCAGATGTAGGCCACTTCCTGTTCCGCAGCCCAGATGGTGGATTGGTAGTCAGTGGCCGAGCAGGCAGTGAGGAGGTCTTCTCGTGTTGGTCAGAGGAGCATGGCTTTTGGCAACTCTTGGCCAATTATTGTGTTAAGGTGGAGCCTTTATCTGAGTCTACAACCAATACTGGTCGGATAGATGCACCTCTAATATTCCAGGATGTATCGTCAGACATCCTTTCCAGTGAATCGGCACGCTCTGCTCAACAGCGTGTAAAGACATATGGCACGGAGCTGGCAGTAGTGTGTGTGTTGTTAGCTATGTGTGTGCTTTCATTTGGACTGTCCTGGGTATACCGACACAGGGGTCGGATGAAGGAGGTGCTGAGGGGGGGAGAGCAGACTGGAGGAGTTCAGAAGAGCATAGTCAAGCCTGGGGAGAGTTTGCCACTGAATAGTGGTGTGCTTCCAACCTCCCCATCAGAACACAAAAGCTACCAGACCTTGGAGGAAAACTGTGGCTACATAATCCCTCCATCAGATACTACCAGTACAAACACATCAACACGGCACAACGCCAAGGAAGCACAGACATTCACCCAAACACCGCAGAATGGGTTCCAAGAGAGTCATGTGGAGATCAGTGACATTTGCCCTCGCCCACGGGTCCGGCTGGGCTCTGAGATCAGAGACTCTGTGGTGTAGCATACACATTTTTCCACTCATAGCTGAGAATCACACACAAATACCATGCAACACTCTTTATGTTCACATGGTTCAGTCAATGGGCAGCTTTCATGAGGATGTGAGCGAATCAGTGGGACAGAGAGGAAGTGCAACTAAAGTCAGAGGCGCTTCAGAGGCAGTCTCTCTAAAGAGTTGTACTCAGTGTGTATTGCCAAATTTTTGTTATTTGAGACAATGCCCTCAACTTCTACCCCTCAATCATCTCCTTGACTCTTTGATGTTACACTTGAATTTATCACAGAGTTTATTGCATTAATATGAGGTAGATAATATGAAACATTAGATATGAAGTCTGAGAGGAAAACATGAGGAAGAGTGGAGAAGATGAGGGAACAGAATAGAGATGGGACCAAGTATTGCATAACTGGTGCTGGTGCTATTATCACTGCCAGACAGGAGTAATGATGCTGCACAACTTGGCATCAAATCCATAAGGTTGTGCCATATGTCTGTTTGCATTATTTACTATTTTCCTGCCAAGGTGGAGTGCATGTGTGTTCATGTTTGAATCTTTTAACCAAACGGGAAATTACTGAGAGCTGAAACAGTATGAAACCCTTAGCCCATTTGCTGCACATACATATTTTACCTGCACTGAACACCAGGCACTACAAAGCAAAGTGCTTGTTAGCATCACAAATCTTGGTTACTTCCTCATAAACATTAATTGTCTTTTTAGTGGGGGGTGTCCCCCCCCTCAAACACTAAAGCGATTTCTTAGCAATTTTGGGAAATTTGTAGGTTAGTGTTTTTTGTTCTGTGATTCAAATGCATCATAAAAGTTTTCATGTTAGTAAAATGCCTGGTGTAAGATGGTGGTATGATGTGTATGGAAACATTAGATGTGGAATAAATCAAAGAATGAATAATGACAAGGTTTCTTGATACCTTAAAATGTGCATTTGAAGAGTTGTATGAAAATGCAAAGCACAAGTCAAAGAAAAATTATGTATTTCAACACACAAACAGGTTAGTGATAATTGTGTTCGGTAAAGCGTAGTGCAGTGGATGTGCACAGTAAAAAAAAAGGAAAAAAAGACAATGATACTGTATAATAATGCAGTATAATAAAATGTAAAAAGTGAGAAAAGAGCAGTAAAATTACGTGTGGGTGCAGTGGACAACAGGTACAGGTGGTGAAAAGCTCTGATTCCAGGGTAAAAAAAGCTGCAAATCTGTATTATTATGAAAAAAAGAATGTTAAACTTATTACACATGCCCTCTCTCACACAAACACCCATGCACTATTTTCATCCATGCTCATAAAGACTTCCATTCCACTTAAGCAAAAATCTGTATAACCTCTATTAACTTAACTGTGAAATGTTTGATGTGGTTTAATTGTTATACATTCCACTCTCTTTTCAGCTCACAATTGTGTATTGAATGACAAATGTAAATTTAGATTGTGATCTTTTATACTATATTGATACTGTTTTGCTGTTGTGTTTTACATTGTACATTCGAGCACTTTATTTTATTCTTATCAGTATTTGCAAGCTGTAGATGTGGTATGTCACTGTCAGCATCCTGGGATAGTATTGTAGTATTGTAAGGTTTGCATATTATTGGAGTGGTGAATGATCATTGAGTAGACCTGAATGAGTGCCTTCTCCACAGTTTCAAGTGCAAAATAAAGTTTTGCATAAGCTTAAATTGTCAGTCTGAATATCTGTCTTCAAAATAATGAGAGATCAAAATGTCATATGGATAGTTATGGGCAATTCTTTTTAAATAAGACCTTAAATAATACTAGCAACATATTGCTTTGTATGCATCTTAATTCTCTTGACTGTTTTGAACCAGACTGTCTTGAACCAAACCGATACTAACATGATCGACACCTTACCATCTCAGATTTTAAAACTACTTATACAAAAAATATACCTTCACTTAAACCTAAGGGCCATGGACCAAAATATCCAAAGTTTACAAGGACTTGCATTTATGACAGACTCAGACAGGGATTTATATAAGAGGACCATCTATTATGAATAAAAGAGCTTCAAATACAAAAAATAAGAATATTAAAAGACAATTTTCAAAGCCATATGATTACTATACAACATAATATTTTAGTATATAGGTTAACGCAGTAGTATGGCCCAATCTGAATTTCTATTCAGGGTATTTGTAAAATAAAATCATTAAATCCACCACAAAGCAGAACACACACAGAAATAAAGGGGTGGTACTATAACACATCCACATTGCGGAACGCATGAGCTCACACACAGAAATGAATAGGTAAGACTGCAACAGAGAGCATTTTTTTTATAGAACATTACACATCCACAATGAACACATACACACACACACACACAGATCAAAGGCTGTTATAGTATATCTTCTTCAGAAGATGATGAAGCTGCAGGCCCCTCCACAGCAGCTACTTACAAAAGGAAAAGGTATCAGGTGTGTCCCCGTAAAAAAGGATGCGAAAGGCAGCATGATATGCAAATAATTTAAAAAATAAAAAAACATTTGCAAGGCTCACACCTTTTTCGTGACCTTCAGCCAGATGTGCGTAGACTCATGAAAAAAAGACTATGATACTTAGTATCATTCTCACTGTTCTTGTTTTTTTTTTTTTTTACTTTTTTTTTTATAATTTGTTGTTGCTCTTTATTGCTATTCAGAATTGTAATGCCTGCAACAATGCCAAGTTTGCTGTTGCAAAATGTTATTCTAGTACTATGTTCACTCCTGTTCATTTACATTTATTGCTGTTGGTTTGATTGACATGTTTTATTTATTTCTTATTACCTTAATGAATTATTAAATTGGAATTTTTAAAATAAATAACAGGTGACAAAAATCTACTCTAAGTCTTGTCTTTGTAGTACCATGGTATGTAATCATTTATGGGGCATAATTGCAAAAACTGAAACTTCTAAACACCTCAAACAAAAACAAAATGCTAAAGTTTAACAAAAATACTATCTTTAATGTCTTTGATAATGTCTAAATACATATCCAAACACATATCTTAAGAACTAAAAACAAATCCGTTTGCTACAACCTATGGCTGAAATGGACTTTTGCAGCCACCCGCTGGTTATATATTGTAATTTCACTTAATTTTACTTAAAATTAACTTAATTTTACCCTCCCCCCAAATTTAGAGTTTTTAAATAATTGAAGAAAGTGATATAACATTTGTTTGAAAAAAAAGATTTTCAAAATTGACCCCCAATACCTTTAAGGTAAAACATAAACAAAGAGAAAACAAGGGTTAAAGAAAAGAAGGATGAGTCGGAATTATTCTTGTGGTAATCAACATAATGCCACCAATGCTGTCGATTGAGCTTAACTTGTATTGAACCCGGAATACTCCTTTAACAGCATGAAAAGGGGGGGGGGGGCACATCTTCAGACTTAATTGGAGCGCAATTGTGCTTTTATTCATTTTTAACTGAAATATTGTGTGGTGATCTCATCTCTGACAGCTTTGCCAGCCGGATGGTCCAGGGTAACGGGGTCAACATCATCAGGGGAGAGATTGTATTCGTGTGGCTCTCGCTCCTTTCTAATGGTGGCTATGTTGTGGAGGATAGCACAAGCACCCACAATCTGTGATGCCCGCTCTGGTGACACTCTTAGTTCATGAAGACAGTTAAACCGTCCTTTTAAAATGCCAAAAGTAGTTTCTATCTTGGCCCTTGTTTGACTGAGGGCTGCATTGAAGTCATGCTGTGGTTTTTTCTCAGGATCAGGATAGGGGGACATCAAAAAACTCTGGCAAGCATAGGCTTTGTCTCCCACCAATAGTCCATCAAACAGCCCTGTCAATGAACAGAAAAAAACTAAAACAATAGTACATGCGTCACAATTTTTATAAAGTGTTGTCTACTGTTCCTGTTTTGTCGTACCTTCCTGAAAGCGCTGATATAACACTGACTCGAGGAACATTTTGGAGTTATGGACTGAGCCAGGCCATCTGGCATCCAAGCTTGTGACCATACATTGATGATCACAAGTCATCTGCAAGTAACATAGGTCAGGGGTACGTGTTAACACTGCGCAATGAAAATATCAGTATTCCCATTAGTCAAAGACGTATGCACTTGCACATACAATATTACCTGTACATTTAGGCTGCGAGTACACTTTCTGTTAATATAATCAGCCTGAACTTCTTTTATAGGTGCTGAGATTGCAATGTGTGTGCAACCTACAGCTCCAATGACTCTTGGGAATCCTGTCAGGGATCAAAGCATCTGTTTAGTAACTCTTAATGTCAATCATTATTGAAATGTGTAAGTTATTGGGTAACACTTTACAATAAGGTTCCATTTGTTAACATTAGTTAACATGAACTAAAAATGAACAATACTTATACAGCGTTTATTAATCATGGTTTGTTTTTAAATGTAATTATACACACACACACACACACACAGTACTGTGCAAAAGTCTTAGGCACATAAGATGTTTCACAAAAGCATTTGTCTTAAGATGGTTATTTATATCTTCAGCTTTAGTGTGTCAATAGGAAATATAAATGTTAGACTCCCAAACATTACTTTTGCAAATAGAAAAGACTAGAATAGAAGAACAGGGAGCCCTGCAACAGATGTCATGGCCCCCACAAAACCCCCCATGAACATCATGTTATAAAGAGACAGAAGCAATTGAGACAGCCTAAATAGATAGAAGAACTGTGGCAATTTCTCCAAGAATCTTGGAACATCCTATCTGCCAACAACCAAGAAAAACTGTCCAGGTGTACCAAGGAGAATTGGTGCCGTTTTAAAGGCAAAGGTGGTCACACCAAATATTGATTTAGCTTGTTTTATGTTTACTGGACTTTGCATGACATTAAGTGGTAAACTTTTGCACAGTGCTGTGTGTGTGTGTATATATATATATATATATATATATATATATATTATACACACACACACATATACAATTAAAATTTGTATATGTTAACATTAGTAAATGCACTATGAATTAACAATGAACAATTGTATTTTTATAAACTAACATGAACAAAGATTAATAAATGTTGTAAAAAATTATTGTTCATGGTTAGTTCATGATACCCAATGCATTGACTAATGTTAAAGACTGGAACCTTATTGTAAAGTGTTACCAGTTATTGTTAGGTGTATTAATCCATCTTACCAGCTATTTTACTGAAGCCTTCTTTTATGGCCTCAGTGGGTAAATGACCAGGGAACACAATGAATGTGTTTAAGTATCTCTGCAGTGCGAGAACCACTCTTCGGATAGTTCGGCAAACGGTGTTTTTGCTTAGATTCTCCGCATCACCCACCGCATACAAGTACGTACCACTTGCAAAGAAACGCAAAGCGATACATAACATTTGCGGCACAGTGGTTGCACGGCTTCGCCGCGTCGGGTTTTTAATGTAAGGCTCAAGAAGCCGACATAGATACCAGATTCCCTCGGCCGAAAATCTGTATCTCTCATATAAATAATCGTCAGGGAAAGCCAGGGGATTTTGTCTATCCCTAAACACTCTTTCCCTGCGAAGAGCTTTTTGTACAATTTGGGCTCCGATATCAACAGGATTCTCTAGAAAAGGTGAAGCCATTACCACAGAAACTCGACATTTGTGTTTCAACTTCTGTTCTTTCTTTCTTTTTTCTTTTTTCACGGCGGATCGCAAACTTAAATAGAGCATTACCGCCATCTACTGATAGCTTGGACCGGGACTTTCAACTTGTGATTAAGAACCGCCTCTACCAAACATTATGTCATATAGCCTACTACACATTATATAACATGCATTATGCAAGAGTAAACAGTAATATCAATAAATAAATAAACATTTTTACACAGAACCCCCTCACAGTTTAGAGCAGAGTAATACTAACTCGCACATTATTATTTTTTCCAAACATGCATATGCAGTGTGCCTCCTCATACCTGGCCCCAAAATATCAACAACACTCAATGGCCTAGTCTTTATGCAGTCAAACAATCTACTATGATATACATCATACTTGCCACACACCCATAATTGCCAAAGTTGAGTTCAGCCCTGTGCCCCAGTCTTAAAGAAATATTCCGGGTTCAGTACAAGTTAAGATCAATCAACAGAATTTGTGGTATAATGTTGATTACCACAAAAAAATATTTTACGTCGTCCCTCCTTGTCTTTTAAAAAAACAAAAATCGAGGTTACAGTGGGGCACTTACAATGGAAGTCAATGGGGCCAATTATTGGAGGGTTTAAACAGAAATGTGAAGCTCACTGATTCTTGAGGTAAGGGACAAAACATGTCTTACAAAAGTGATCTTTATTTTAAAAATCAAGAAAATCATAACAATAAAAATACTGGAAAAGTTAAATCTAAAGGAAATGTGTATACTCAAATCATTTTTTACTTATATTTTAAAATAATTTCATTAGAATTTTTAAAAGAAGTGTTTAAAAATGCAACAAATTCATAAATATCAAATGAAAGGTAGGGATCTGTAAGATAACAAACAAAAGAAAACTTTAAATGATATTTTCCATAAAAAACTGCCTATCAAAGTTGTGTCCTCACTTTGCATCAACTTTTTTTTTTTCAATCCTGAATAAATCAGAAAATGTCCTGATCAACTTTAACTCCAAGTACCCCTTTCCCACTTAATGCTCATGGTGGATGCAACAGTAGGACACGTGGTCTGGTACGTTTGATATTTTTATATTTTAAACAAACAATGTATAAGTCTCTGCGGTCACAGCTTCAACTTGTCAACTCCGTCATTCTCATATAATTTCTGTTAAAATTGTGGGATCAATTTTGACATTTTAGTTTAGTTTATAGAGGCATCTTCAACTGAGGGAAAAAAATATGGTTCCAGTGTACAACACATGGTTAAGATGGAAAAATATTTTGTGAACTCAAAATTTTGTTTTCATTCCAGTATGAAAAAAACAAAACAATTAAAATAAATAAATAAATAAATATATACTGAATGCATTTTATCACTTTACTCCTTTACTGAACAATATTATTAGATAAAGACTTTACACTTGTTGGATAAATCAAATTAAAATAGCACGCTTTTTGGTGTGTCTGACAGAGTTGACACAAATGACAGTAAGATGCAAGTTATAACGTGAATAAATGTAAATTTTCAGAAGAAAAAAAAGCATTTTTATAAAAATCTGTTCCCTTACATCATTCGTTTTGTCCCTTATCTCAAGAATAAGTGAGCTTATAATTTTATAAAAGCACTTACATTAATTGTTCTGTTAAAACTCATGTATTATTTGAGCTGTAAAGTTGTTTAAAACACAAAATTTATATACATGCGCAAATTGTTCACGTCTTGTTACCATACTTTTGAAACAGAGTATTATTATTTTTTTGGATTTTCTTCCCAATTTGGAATTCCCAATACGTTCTAAGTCCTCGTGGTGGTGTAGTGAGTCACCTCAATCTGGGTGGCGGAGGACGAATCTCAGTTGCCTCCACGTCTGAGACCGTCAATCCATGCATCTTATCACGTGGCTTGTTGAGCATGTTACCACGGAGTAGCACATGTGGAGGCCCACACTATTCCCTGCGGCATCCACGCACAACTCTGAGAGCCAGAAACACATTATGGTGACCACAAGGAGGTTAATCCAGCATGACTCTACCCCACCCTAGCAACAAGGCCAATTTGGTTGCTCTGGAAGCCTGACTGGAATCACTCAGCATGCCCTGGATTTGAACTTGTGACTCTAGGTGTGGTAGTTAGCATCTTTACTTGCTGAGCTACCCAGGCCCCCCTGAAATGGGAGTATTTAAATGGTTATGGATGGGCCCCATTCACTTATATTGTAAGTGCCTCACTGTAACCCACATTTTTGCTTTTTTATTTTAAAGAAATGGACAAATTTAAAATACATTTTTGTGGTACTGAATATTATGCCACAAATGCTGTCGATTGAGCTTAACATGTATTGAACCCGGAATAATCCTTTAAGAGAATGGTCCACTAAATAATTATAATACGGTTGAAGCAAAGTAAACTGATATAGAAAATGTGTTGCAGTTTTCAAAAATCTGGGCTCAAACCTTAACTGAGACAGTAGTTAATGTAGTAGTATGACCTCATAATGCCCCATTAAAAAAATATTAGCAAATGCTAAACAAACAAAACTTGCATTATCCACACATATTAGAGATAAAAGTTAAATTTGTGTGAATTAAAATGTACACTTTATTTTATTAAGAAGGGTACTTGATACAAAAGTACAAGATTGCAATGCAAGTCCAGATGTTTTGAGATCCCTATTTATTTTGGCTTGCTCTGATTATTTAAAAGAACTCACTCCTCCACAGCTGAACACAAATTAACCACAAATCATTATATAATGTATTGATGATTTGCCCTTACAAGTACATTATGGACTTTGGGGTAAAACATTAAAGAATCCAAGTCTTCACATTTACACAATGACATATTCTCTCGTGATAAAAAGACTTCCAGGCCAAGAATTCAGAGTGTCATGTTGGTGATAATGTCCTCCTCTGGTTATTTGCCTTTACTGTCTGGCTTCTCGCTTGCCTTTTTTTGCTTTTGTTGCATGATTTCAGCATCTCTGAAACAGACAAACAAAATCATATTACACTGACATTTACTATGATGCTCTTCATATTTCAATGCATCTATTTATGATTAGAGGAAAAGCTTGATGATCTTGAGGTTTTATACCTCTGCTTACGAGCAGCTGCAGAGAGGCCATCTTCGTTTCTCTTTCCTCTGCCCTGTTCATTTTGCTTCTTGGCATTCTTTTGACGGGCAAGTTCACGCTGATTTCCCCCTGCAGGACACAATATCGCAACACTCTTAATGGCTTGTCCATTCTTTTACTGGTTGTCAGGATTGAAAAGACAAATGCTGCAGACTGGACAGAGCATGGATTCAGAAGATACCTTTATTTTTTTCACCGTTTTAGATCTTAGGTCTGCCATTGGCAGGCCATCATTGCTGTTGCAAAGAACATTTACACATTAAAAGCTCCTTCATCTGCTCCACCCATTAAACTTGGAAACAAATAGCATTTTAAGGATTTCAGTTATGCATTCAAAATTATTATTTAAACCTTTATATCATCTACGAAATTAGCCACACAAAAATGGAGAGCATACTCATACAAATGTAACAGCATTTCATTGTTGACAATAATCTATTCAGTATGGGGAAGAGGAAGTATATCCTAAATATAAGTAGGAAGACTAGAGCTGATGCTATTCTAAATAACCTGTAAACACTAATATGTGTACAGTAGGGCTGCGACTAATTATTCTTTTGATAATCGATTAATCTAACGATTATTAGAATGATTACTCGACTATTTGCCGATTATTGCAACGATTAATCATTAGCACTTAACTGATTATTTAGCTTGTGCCCCGACTTAAAAGGTTGTATTAAATGTGCTTACTAACAATAAAGGACACAATCATCTTTTAAAAATACCTCTAAATGACATTCACTGAATTAAAGAGAAAAAATACTTTTTATTAAGTTTAATTCAGTAAAGAAATTCACTGCAAAAACTCCTCTATTATCAAGTGTTTTTGTCTTGTTTTCCATTTAAAAGTCTAAAAATCCTTAAAACAAGATACATTTACTTGAGAAGTAACATAAAATATTTAGACTTGCTTTAAGAGAATCTTAAATATAAGTGTATTTTGTATAAGTGTATTTTTTCACTTGGTTATACTTCTGCGAGTGCATTAAAGACATAAACACTTATATTCAAGATCTATTCTCTAAAAGCAAGTCTAAATATCTTATATGCTGCTTCTCAGGTGATTGCATCTTTTTTAAAAGGATTTTTAGATATTTTAAAATATTTATATTTTTAATATTATATTCAACATTCCCACATAACAAATTTTTCTTCTGCAGTATAGCTGCTAAAGAAAATGTACATTGTTTTAAAGGAGTTTTAGATATTTATATTGGGAAAACAAGCCAAAACAAAAACAAATAAAAACAATTATTTTGTTGCAGTGTATAATGGGGTGAAGACTACCCTCTCTCACCTTTCTGTTCACTTCAATCTTTAACTCACAAAAAACAAACTCTCTCTTATTAAAGCTGTGTATTGCCAATTTTCTTCACAATAAGAAATACACAGTGACACATATATTATGATACAATAAGTAACGAGCCATCACGTTATAATCTAGCTGCATTAAGCGTGCACTCGAGGGACAAGTGTCCCCGCGACAGAGTGTGCATCATCTGGGTGAAGTTTCAGTCTCTCCCCCTTAGATCGGGACACTCTGCGCAACTCATAGAAGAGGTGATGACCACATAGAGAAATGCCAGTTTTGGAGTTATTTACATGATGTACTTCCGTATTATTTGAACTTCAATAAAGCTATAACGCATTAAATATAACTGCATTTAAGATGTAACGCCAAGGTGTTTCCTTTAAAGATGCTCGACACGCAAGTTTTGCTCCAGCTCCACTTATTCCGAGAGTGCTTCTGTATTTACTTATTTTGTATTTTTGCATTATAATTCCCTCATACTTTGCGATCTACTCATCTGAAGCTGTGAAAGTTTAGAGTGCATCTGGACTGTGAGCGGTGTAATTCTTCCTCTCCTCAGTCAGGTGTGTACTGCTCTCACGCGTCATCATTAGAGTTTAATGTGATCTCATGTAATGTTAAAATGAGATCAAACGACTATTCGACGTTTCTAAATTTCTAAAACATCGACTAATCGTTTTAGGCCTAGTACACAGGTTGGGCGATAAAGCCAATATTCACGATATAATCACGATGATTTTGCTGACGATATAAAATCAATATTGTAAATATAGCGATGATTTTAATGCACTTTTTATTTGATGCGATTTCCATTCATTTGAGGGGCCTGCGATCGATATTACAATATTATTTGCTATATTTTACACAATTAATTACATTATTATCTCATAAATGCAACCAATATATAATTTGAATATTTTATTGAGCTCTCTGAAAAGTTCAAATCGAGTATCCGGATTGGGACATCCACAACAAAATAAATTAATTTGTTGAAAAAAGTAATACATAAAAATAAATACAAAAAACAAAGTCACATACATGTAATCATAAATCATTTGATGACAGCTCTTTGCCTTGTGGAATGAGGTACAGCAACTTTATTAATCCAAAAACATAACCACGACAGGAGAGTATGTGCTTTTCGTGTTTTTTCTTGGCTAGAACTTCCACAGTTGTATTGAAAAATTGTGTTATAGTTTACTATTATAAATGTTAGTAAGGGTGTTTATGTGTAGATGTGAAAAGACTTGTAATTAATGTTGGGGCAGGGCACGCATTTCCTCTTTCCCTCGTCAGTGCTGTTCATAATATCGCAGCTGATTAGCTGCTTGAATTGGCTGAACTGCTCCATAGTGCTTTAAAATAGAAAATTCTCATGTAGAATTCAAATGTGTTGCATGCACCGAGGGAAGCCCGATTTAATCGCGCATGTGAGCATCTGCACTATCCTGTAACCAGAGCTCGCATATTTAGCATTTATAAGGCAAGATGAATATCATAAGGTTGCTGCACTGCCTGACGGAAATGCGTACAGACATGGCTAGCAAGAGAATTTCAAAATAAAAGTGCATCTTAAAAAAAAAAATACATCGATGTTTACACGTTAAATCGATGGCATTGTATCGTTGGTGATTCTCATTTCTCAAGTGGCAGCAGCCTTTGGCAGTGATGGGTCAAGTGGCAGCTGCCAGTGGTGGTGACAGATCAAGTGGCAGCTGCCAGTGGCAATGACGTGTCAAGTAGCAGCTGCCTGCGGCGATGACAGGTCAAGTGGCAGTCTAAAAGTATATACAACATTACAGGTGAGGGCTCAAGTGGCAGCCTCCTTTGGCGGTGACGGGTCAAAAATATATACATCACAAATATACAATAGAAAATGTTTAATTTGTCTTGATTACACTTCGAATTTATAACGCTAATGCGCTAACACGCTATACATGGCCATAATATGCACCGATTACACTGTGTTGTTGAAATTTATGATGACACTGATACTATTGCAAAGATATGTGTATAAAAGTGTTGATGTGCAGAACAAAGACAAAAGAAGGATGATAAAGGCATATCTTTGGGCAGATGTGTGAATGGCTTTCGCTGCAGATGGCACATGAGTGAATGGGCACATGAGAGTATTTGAGTAGATCTGATTCCTTTTGTAGACTAATAAAACAAACAAGAGGGAAAATAAATAAATAAATAAATAACCAATGGCAGTAAGAAGGTGTTTTGCAGCCGGTAAGAATTTGTTCTTACGAACCACCAAAACTGACGTGAAAACACCCTTTTGTCCAGATTTTGCTATAAACAACATCACACCCGTTCGTTCTTCTGAAGTATATCGGAGCCTTAACAGTAAATGAAGAGATGACAGCATTTCACCAGAACATTGTAAACCGTTAAAATATTCAACTGGGTTCCAAAAAATAAGTGAGTGAAGTAGTTTGTGCACACCTGATTCATACAAAAATATTTTAGTAAAAATAAATAAAAGTAAATAATGCTTTTTATTAAGATACTATGCATCATTGTATATGGAATATATATATATATATATATATATATATATAAGTTCATATCAATGAAAATTATTATATCATTCGCCCTTGTGTTAATTTAGTTAAAAACTGTGGGAAGCATGCATTCATTATTTATTTATTTTTAAATATAATTTAATGCCTTTAAAATACTGAATATACTTGACTACAATGGCTGTTTGGATGAAATGGTGGTTCCTCTGATTAAATTTGTTTTAAACTTTTGAGCCATTTCAGAGCAAATACATTAATTATCGAGATATATATCGAATGTGGTCTATAGACTGAAAAATATCGAGATTTAATTTTTGAAGCCATGTCGCCCAGCCCTATGTACAGTTAATACCACAGAGATGTGTGCACTTAGCCAACGTGGCAATAAGGGCGCCAGAGAGCTTTCATAACAATAACATCACCCTCACACAAAACACTGGAAAATATCGATAATATAACAAACGAAACAACTCTCTAATCTTATAAAAACATCTGACCACAAAAGAGAAAAGCGCTCACGGTATTTTGGTGGAAGACGTTAATGTTGCCTTATTACTGACACATCAATCTTAAGTTCGCTAATGTAAAACAACTGTAAACTTAACCAAAAGAAAAAAACTTCTTTAACTGTTTTTAGAAAATGTTTGCCTTCCCGAATAATATATACTAATTAATATTCACCAACTGCACCATTAAACATTACTTTGCCCGGTTTAATGGGTAAATGTTGTGGTTTAATTTGGACTTTACACGGAATATGCTAGCTGGCTAGTTAGCTAGCCTGGCTATCGTACTTCTATTGAATTTGGATCGCCATTAAAGTACCTCCCCTAACAATAGTAAAAAAACTGGTTTCATGCCAATAGAATAAATAAAGCGAATACCCACTCGTCATGATTGCTTTTGTGTCTTCGCCCGAGCGCAATGCTCAATCTGGCGTTACCCAGTGCACTTATGATGGCGGCGGGTCCGAAACGCTGTATGTGTGAAGAATGAAGATGACAACGTGAGCAGACCTCATTACGTAATTTTTCCAATGGCAACAAGCACATTGAACCAATTGAAATAAATTCAATACAATGTATAAAGTATTTATAATAATGGTTAAGCGCTGGCTTAAAGGAAACCAGTGCTGTACACATTTCTTTAATTATTTACGAATATTTAGCCTAATCCATTGTATGATATGTTTCCAGGGTTGGGATCAACCTCAATTACTTTTATAGTTAAATAATTTTCTTTCTTTCTTTCCAATTATGTTCAGATTCTAATTAAGTTTAGTTTCCCTTTGTTTCCCTTTTGTCCCTACCTGAAATATGCAAATTAGCATGTGCTATAATCTCTAAGTATAATGCATCTTTTCCAGTTTTGTGGCTAAATTCATGTTTTTGTGCTGCGCCTTTACAAATAAAATAAACAAAAACATAAAAACATGTATAAGATTAAAAACTAAAGAAATATAAAATAAATCAGTAATCAGGGTTATCAAAATAAAAAAAATAATAATAGTGAATTAACAAAGATGGCAAATTATACAGCTAAATTTTTTAACAGTTCTCACTGCTTGTTTTATTTTTTTACACAGTTCTACAGTGGATGCAAATCTCCTTGCCAGAAGAACAAAAGTTGTTATCAGGGGTGTAACAGCCGCAGGGGACGTGGGAGACAAAGGACAATACTTCTTTTAAGCACACATTTTAAGTGGAGTTTATATCAGTGCATGAGTCTTTATCAAGTTATGCTTTTTACATGATGTTTGTGAGGTAATAGTTTGATAGGTTGTTTTTGCCAGTTACATTTTGATTACTAGATCTGTGTTAAATATGCAAAGCTATTTTTAATATCAGCTCCTGTTTTTTTACCTCTATCTTGGTGTACAGTCAAACTGCAGGAAAAAAGATAGATCTGCTGTGTTCTTAGAACACTTAGGCATTTTACTGAAGTCAATAGATATGTAGACATGCATTTTTATACACAAAAACGTACAGACATTATTGAAACTCATAATTATTATAAGATTATTATTGTTGTCTTTTGATAAAAGTCATTCTCAACAGCTCACAAATTGTAGGGAAATGACAGATTTTCTTTGTTCTTATAATGCTTAAAACCTCTTCTAAATTCTCTTTGTAGATCAGTAGACATACACATTATAAAGGATTGAAATTTTCTTTTGATCGCTGATTCAGTGACTAACTAATTTCACACAAGACACTCGTTTGTCATCACTTTCTGCTGGATCCTCCGCGTTTTATCATTGTAGATAGAAAGCTTAAAGCGTGTTACGACAGTAAGTCACCATTTGCGGATACCATATAAATGAATGGAGAAGGTCGTAAACTGACACCGACCAGTCGCAAAATTGTCCATGTCTTCTCTTATAAAACAGCGATTTTATCGTAGTAAACACCACACATAGTTCAATTCAAAAGGATATTTAGTGTAAAACAAGTTAAAGATTAGCGGTCAGTTCATTAAGTTATTAGCTGTTTCCTCACAAAAGCAGTTTATTCAGGACACGGAAGCATCTGCTCCATAGACATCCATAAAAAAACGGCCTCTGGTCTCAAAACAGCGACATTTGTAGAAGGGCTCTGGTAAAGTCACATGTACAGAGGCTCTTACGTAATCACATTTGTTTTCAAAATAAAAGTGGCACTTGTGAATCTTGTGAAACTGTCAAATAGTCAAGTGTATTGTAATTATTCTCATTACAGGCCCAGTGTATAAAAAAAATTAACAAAATATAGCTTTCTTCCAGGACCACAGTACACCAAAAAATTGTTTAACCGATAAGCCATTTAATTCACAGCTGTTGTCAAACGTGTTCTACATTTCAGCCTTAGGCACATACACGTAAAAACACACTGTCGCATATAAAGGCCCCAAGTACTATATATGAAATAATTAAATAATTAATTGAGCCAAACATATTATTTTAGGGTTGGGCCTTTTATTTAGTAATAAATTTGACATTATTGACATGGCTTTATCATCGCTAACTTCAGTGTCGTTGCTTATTTTGACACATGGCGACACACTGTTACACAAGTGGATTCCTAGCATCAGTTTTCAGTCATGAAGCACAGTGGCGCAGCGTGAAAGTGTCAGTGTGAGAATTTTACTGATTGTTTATTCTTTGCTCTTTTGATCATGTCGGCAGAGGGGACATTGCGCACTGGGCAAATGGGTGATCTAAAGAGCAAAAGAAAAGATGAGCTCACTGAAATACTCTAATGACAAGAAAAGTTGCTTTCTAATAAGTAAGTGTGGCAGCGGGGGCGTGGTCAAGCATCTCTCCGGAGAGAGAGAAAGCTGTAAGGGCACTTACACCTGAGCTAAATTATGTCTAACACCTGTCTCTAATTTCAATGAGCACGGGGAGAGCGGCATAAAAGAGCCACACCGTCGGTAGACGAGAGGGGAGAGCCTGGGTCCCCAGAGTTATTACTGTGAAGCTGTTTTATTATTGTGACACTAAAGAGATCATATTGTGAAGCTGAGAGTTTATCATTGTGAAGTTGAAGAGATTATTACTGTGAAGCCGAGAATTCATTATTATGAAGCTGAGATCAGTGTGGTCATTAAAAAGCCTTACCTGTGAGTAGAGCAACCTGCCTCCCGTGTCCTCCTTAACGACTGTCCACTACACTGGTGCCGAAACCCGGGAGCAATTTTTGGTTGAAGATGGATGGAAGTCGCCCCGTAGAGTCCTCCCAGTTGGCCGAGATCCTCCAAGCCCTCGCTGGCTTACATCGGAGCCACCAGCAAACCCTGCTTGAGCTCCGGCAAGATCAAGATTGCCGGTTTGTGGAACTCTTACGCGCTCAATCAGAGGACCGGCAGGTGATCCGGAGCCTCCTCAGCCAGGAGGCGTCCCCAGCAGCGACCCTGGACACCCACATGCCCTTGCCCCCGCCTGCGTTACAGAAGATGGGGACGGCGGACGACCCCAAGGTCGAATGGTTGAATGCACCGCCGAGATCTGGGGCTGGCCGCTCAGCCAGTGGGCGGCCCGACTTATTCCGCTTTTGTCCAGGGAAGCCCAGCTCACGGCTCAACAACTGCCGGCGACGAGCCTCCTGGCTTATGGTGATTTAAAAAAAAGCCATCCTACAATGGGTTGGGTGGAGTCCGGAGGAGACTCGTCAACTCTTCCGGAACCTGAAGCTGGAAAGCTCCGACCGCCCGTTTGCCTTTGCCCAATGGCTGTGCGACGCCTGCCGAAGATGGTTGCTAGCGGGGGACCACGGTGTCGACGGGATCATCGACCAGGTGGTACTGGAGCAACTAATACATCGACTGCCAAAGGGGACGGTGGAGTGGGTCCAGTGCCACCGCCCGGTGTCGCTGGAGGAAGCCGTCCGGCTTGCGGAGGACCACATAGCGGCAATCCTGAGGGCGTAAGAGCCCTCCTACTCTCTCTCTCTTCCCCCTGTCTCATTCCCCTCCCCTCTCTCCTCTGGTTCTGCTCTCTCCCCAGGGCCCGTTCCTGCCCTATGCAGACGAGGAGGACTTCAGCCACCGAGACCAGTTCCCTGGGCGTGGGAGGCGACACCTTCCCCTACCCCGATGCCCCACCGATCTCCCCCTCAGGGGGGGCACCCGCCGATGCAAGTGCGGGTGTAGCGCCTGGGCCAGCCTGCTGGAGGTGCGGAGACACGGACCACTTCCAGGATCAGTGCCCTCTGATGGAGCTGGGGATGGTGGTGCAGGTCTCTGACCTCCCGCAGGCTGTCCCCGACCGAGCCGGAGCGTACCGGATACCGGTAAGTGTCAAGGGGGGTACTCACCAAGCGTTGGTGGACACCGGGTGTAATCAAACCACTATCCACCAACGCTTGGTTCAACCCAAGGCGTTGGGCACAACTAAAACGGTGAGGGTGAAATGTGTGCACGGGGATATTCTCAGGTATCCGGCGGTGACCCTGACGATTAAATTCTGGGGGAAAAAGCATAGAGTGGAGACCACGGTTAGTTCCCGCCTCACCCATCCGCTGATTCTGTGGACTGATTGGCCTGACTTTAGAGTTTTATTAAAGGGAATTTGTGTGGATGGGTCCTGTATGAAATTAGGGAGATGTACAATGTGCGATGCTCTGGCAGGGGAGGCGGAGCTGGGGCCATCCTCGACAGCTCCACGTCATAATGACGAGAGAGGGGGAGAGGCTGCAGCCCCTCCCCTTCTCAGGGAATTCCCTGAGGGGGATTTCCCTTTGGAGCAGTCGTGAGACGAAACCCTCAAACACGCCTTCGACCAAGTGAGAGTCATCGATGGTCAACGACTCCAGCCTGACATCGCCCTTTCATACCCCTATTTTGCAATTATAAATGAGCGGTTGTATAGAGTGACACAGGACGCTCAGACTAAACAGGATACAACCCAACTTTTGATTCCACTGAGCCGTCGGGAAATGGTATTCCAGGCAGCTCATTATAATCCCATGGCGGGTCATTTAGGAGAAAGGAAAACACTGAACCATCTAATAGCCCGTTTCTATTGGCCGGGCATTGGTGGCGATGTCCGCAGGTGGTGTGCGGCATGCCGCGAATGCCAGCTGGTTAACCCACCGGCCACCCCAAAAGCGCCATTGCGCCCTCTTCCGTTGATCGAGGTCCCCTTTGAGGGAATTGGAATGGACCTCTTCGGGCCATTAGAACGGTCAGCACGCGGACATTGCTTTGTATTGGTCCTAGTGGACTATGCAACACGATATCCGGAAGCAGTGCCTCTTCGCAACATCTCAGCATGCAGTGTTGCGGAGGCACTCTTCAAAATAATCTCCCGGGTGGGGATTCCGAAAGAAATCCTCACCGATCAGGGCACAACATTTATGTCATGGACACAATGCGAGCTGTACGAGTTGTTGAGTATTAAATCAATTCGCACCAGCATGTACCATCCTCAAACGGATTGGCCTGGTGGAACGATTTAATAAAACCCTCAAAAACATGATTTGTAAGTTTGTGCACGATGATGCTAGAAATTGGGATAAATGGCTCGACCCCCTTTTATTTGCAGTACGAGAGATCCCGCAAGCCTCTACTGGCTTCTCCCCATTCGAGCTGCTGTATGGGTGACGCCCACGCGGTGTGCTTGATGTATTGTGAGAGGCCTGGGAGGAGGGACCTTCAAACAGTAAAAATGAAATTCAATACGTTCTTGATCTTAGAGCAAAACTCCACACTTTGGGGCAGCTAACACAGGAGAATTTGCTCCAAGCTCAAGAACGACAGCGCCGACTGTATGACGGGAACTCAGCTAAGGGAATTTGCACCGGGAGATAAAGTGCTTGTATTGCTTCCCACATCGAGCTCTAAATTACTCGCCAAGTGGCAAGGACCCTTTGAGGTCACACGACGAGTGGGAGATCTCGATTATGAGGTTAAACAAACCGATAGAGGGGGCGCATGTCAAATATACTACCTCAATCTCCTGACATTGTGGAGGGAGGCGGTCTCTGTGACGTTGGCTACGGTAGTTCCCGAGAAGGCGGAGCTAGGACCGGAGGTGAGTTCAAAACATAAACAGTTCACCCCGGTCACTTGCGGAGACCACCTCTCACCGAGTCAACTCGCAGAGGTTGCTAGGTTGCAACAGGAGTTTGCAGATGTATTCTCCCCTCTACCGGGGCGTACAAACCTCATTCACTACCACATCGAGACCGAGCCGGGGGTCGTGGTACGTAGGCGCCCCTACCGATTACCCGAACACAAGAAGAAAATAGTTCGGGAAGAATTGGATGCAATGCTCGATATGGGGTAATAGAAGAATCCCACAGCGATTGGTCCAGCCCAGTTGTTCTAATGCCTGAGAGTGACGGGTCTGTACAGTTCTGTGTGGATTATAGGAAAGTCAATGCGGTGTCTAAATTTGATGCGTACCCAATGCCTCGCGTTGATGAGTTGCTCGGTCGGTTGGGCACTGCTCGATTTTATTCGACATTGGATTTGACGAAGGGTTATTGGCAGATCCCCTTGACACCAATTTCCCGTGAAAAAACTGCCTTCTCCACACCGTTTGGATTACACCAGTTTGTGACACTTCCGTTCGGTTTGTCTGGAGCCCCGGCTACGTTTCAGCATCTCATGGACCGAATCCTCCGACCGCATTCAGTGGCACATGCAACATCTGAAGGCAGTTCTGAGATCACTGCGTCGAACGGGACTCACAGCAAACCCAAAGAAGTGCGCGATTGGGCGGGTGGAGGTACGGTATCTGGGGTTCCACTTGGGCCACGGGCAGGTACGTCCCCAAATTGACAAGACAGCGGCGATTGCGACCTGCCCGAGGCCCAAGACCAAAAAGGGGGTGAGATAGTTCCTGGGGCTGGCTGGCTATTATAGAAGGTTCGTGCCTAATTATTCGGACGTCACCAGCCCGCTGACTGATCTCACTAAAAAGGGAGATCCAGACCCGGTCCAGTGGACGGAGCAGTGTCAGCGGGCGTTCACGCAAGTTAAAGCCGCACTTTGCGGGGGCCGCTTTTACATTCACCTGACTTATCTCTCCCTTTTGTTTTACAGACAGATGCTTCAGACAGGGGGCTGGGGGCCGTACTCACACAGGTGGTGGAGGGGGAGGAGCGCCCGGTGCTGTACATTAGCCGTAAGCTCTCATTGAGGGAAACTAAGTACAGCACCTTGGAAAAGGAGTGTCTCGCCATCAAGTGGGCGGTCCTCACTCTCCAATACTACCTGTTGGGGCGGGCCTTCAACCTCTGTTCCGATCATGCCCCGCTCCAGTGGCTCCACTGCATGAAAGATACCAACGCGCAGATCACCCGATGGTATCTGGCTCTGCAGCCGTTTAAGTTCAAGGTGGTCCACAGACCGGGAGCGCAGATGGCTGTCGCCGACTTCCTTTCCAGGAATGGGGGGGGAGTGGTAGGCAGGCTGGATGCCTCCCCGGCCTGAGTCGAGCGGTGGGGATATGTGGCAGCGGGGGCGTGGTCAAGCATCTCTCCGGAGAGAGAGAAAGCGGTAAGGGCGCTTACACCTGAGCTAAATTATGTCTAACACCTGTCTCTAATTTCAGTGAGCACGGGGAGAGCGGCATAAAAGAGCCACACCACCAGTAGACGAGAGGGGAGAGCCTGGGTCCCCAGAGTTATTACTGTGAAGCTGTTTTATTATTGTGACACTAAAGAGATCATATTGTGAAGCTGAGAGTTTATCATTGTGAAGTTGAAGAGATTATTATTGTGAAGCCGAGAATTCATTAATGTGAAGCTGAGATCAGTGTGGTCATTAAAAAGCCTTACCTGTGAGTAGAGCAACCTGCCTCCCGTGTCCTCCTTAATGACTGTCCACTACAGTAAGCAATTATCTTTTCATTGTTTTCTGTCTCCTTTTATTATTTCAAGATACAAACAAAGTGTTCAATTTACCAGTTAGATGACTTTCAAGATTAAATATTCTGGATAATTCCAGATTCACTGGTGCCCCTTGTAACCTGCCTGTATGGTGAGCACTTACTACTAGTTGTAATTAGGAATGCACCGATACCATTTTTTCTCTTCTAATTCCGATATTGGAAATCTCAGTATCGACCGATCCCGATCCGATACCAGTGTTGTTGTTGTTGTTTTTTTGTTGTTTTTGTTTTTGTTTTTTGCATAATCAGTTTAGAATATCTTTACATTATTGTGTGGAACTAATTGGGTGTGCTCTTTAATATGTAAAGAAACACAAACCTCTAACTACACATAATTTCAATATAAATGTATAGCTTATTAAGAAAAACTTTTATTGTTAACTAGTATACTGGATAATGTAGCAGCAAAATTAACAGTACTTCCAGTATAAGTCATCAGTTATTTTTTTGTTTGTTTGTTTTTTGCAATATGTTTTCAACTTGTATCTGGACTTTAAAAGATTCAGATTGCTTTTTTGTTCAATTTAGTTGTAAGACATCAGTCCACTTTTTATTCACACAGTTATTTTTTGGAACCCATTCAACTTAAATATTATTATCATTTGTAAACAAATGATAATAATATATTGTAATAGTAATATATCTCAATCATGCACCTTTTGTCACGGATCCACCGGTCTCTCTCTTTCTTCCTCACTGCAGACTCTCCCCTGAATTCTGATTACACGCACCTGCATTTCATTAGTGGCTAATCAAGGAGCTTTCACACACACTCTGTTCTCATCGATAGTATCTCTGAGACTCCACACCTTTCTACTATGTCAAACATACCTGTGTCTTCATTATTGCCTGCAAGTATCATAAGACTGTTGTGAGTTATCTGTTCATCGTGTCTATACCCCGTCTGGATATTACTCACCTTCTGTTTGCCACTCTGCTCAGCTGGATTTACTCACAATATTTACATCACTGTTTCAATCATCTGTTCAATAAACCCTGCTACTGAGTTCATATCTCTGCCTCCGTAACACATTTAACTTTAAAATCCTCGGGCTTTTATTTTGACATTCTGAACTCTCCAGGAAGTCCTGTATGTGTCTGTTTGTAGGAAAGTTCACAGTTTAATTCGCTTCTCATTCAAATTCTGGTAAAAATGCTCCTCCGGTGCCGTTCTAAATGCATATTATAAGTGAACCGAACTATTGAGCATCTACATCTGAGATGCTGTTTGTGAGTAGCGCTCAAATGTTGCGCAATGGGTGAAGGCTAAAAATAGCCGCGAGTGCATCACCAGCCTGTGCGCTGGCGCTGCACATACTATATATTTACTTATTAAACACAGCCTTTTGTGATTCGCAGAGCTATCGCACGTCTTCAAGTGGCTTTGAATAAAATGCACGAGTCATATGAACTACTTCAATGGTGTTTTAATGGTTCTTTTATGTCATTTTGTGAGCTTGACAGTAACGAACATGTATCGGATTTGGATCAGGCTCGTCGGCCCGATATCCGATTCGTTGAAAAACGTCAGTATCAGAGCCGATACCGATCCAGGTATCGTATCGGTGCATCCCTAGTTGTAATTTTTCTAATTGTGCAATGTTTGTATTTGTGTTATCTGTTCAGGAGATTTATTCAGAGCCTCCCAGATAAGGGAAAGAAGATTGCTGACTTTGTGGAGAAAGTACACCTTGCTCTTGGACATCTGGAGGAGGAGGAAAGAAAACAAGCTTAATATCTGTCTGGGCAGAGTTTCAGGCTAAATATCTACAAGCCCTTGCCAATCGAAGCATAGATAAGCATTTAGACTCAAACTTGGACATGATTATAACATCCCATGACATAAATGAAGCCAGTGTCAATACTGCTGCAGCTAACGGACAGGAAAATGGTGGTCTCTTTTGCGAAGAAAAGACATCCCGGTCAAAGGCTGCTGAAACACTAGAAGCTGCCAGTGGAAATGCAACAGTCTTGCTGATCAAAGACACAGGCCTTGTGGATGCATTCGGCCAAGTTATGGTTGCTGATAGTAACGATGGTTCAAATCAAGACACCGTTAAAAACCTGCTCCCTAGTAACCCATTTCTTTGCAATAAGCAATTGAAGAAGCCACATTACATAGAAGCCCTAGAGACGTTGGAGAAAAGTGTGAATGTAAGGAAGCGCAGATTCAAACCAAACCAGTGAGTGGAACTACACTGTCATCACACTGCTTTACATTTTCCTGTCTTGTACACAAAATATCACAGCCAAACATTTAAGCCTGCTCATCTTTTACCCAACCAAACATTGTAGTTTGTTGAGTGCACACTGCAAGTAGGCATTTGATAAATGCTTAAATATTAAAATTAAAATGTATGCACACTGAATTCATTATAGCTGCAAGGAGACTATTAGACCTTTTATTAGACTATTGTTAACTCTTTGATTAAGTTTACTGATCTACAAGAAGATGAATATGGTAGAACACTTCACCTATGGTCTCGGGTTTAGTTTCCCCATGTAAATTGTGTTCTAAAATTTAACAGCTTCAGAAATTTGGTTAGACTTAAGTAGTTTTGTTCTTAAAATGCAACATTGTATTTTCTTGTCTGTCAGGTTAACATTTAAATCGGAGTCTTCATCAGCTAGTCAGAGCTGTGGCAGCACCACACCACTTACTGCAGAGACCAGAAGAGAGCGAGACAGAAAACACCTGGATAATATCACTGCAGTCAAGCTTCCACCCCATACACCACAGTGCTGTCATTAGAGGAGTAAGCTGCCCTTGTGCAAGAGAAGACCTGAAAGTACCAGGTAGGTTGAAAATGTCTTGCTCAATATAACTATTGCTTTCAGATCTGAATGATCAAAGTGATGATTAGTGATCGACCAATATGTTTTTTGTTTTTTTATGACCAACGCCAATATCTAGAGAGCTTGATGGCCGATAGGCAGATATATATATATTATATGATATCACACATAGTAAATAACAAGCACTATGTTAACAAACCGGTCTGTTATTGTTGTAATATGATAGCACGTAACAACAAAGTGAACTGTGATTGGTTGTTTACATGCCTCAGATGGCTCCTTAACATGCATAAAATGTGATTCTCGGCATGTTTGCAGTTTGCTAAACGAATCCACCAAACAGGAAAATGTATCGCCCGATGCCGATAATTAAAAAATACCAAAAATCGGCAGATTTATCGGCCGTGGTGATATATCGGTCAGCCACTAGTGATGATATGTCAACACCTTTGAGGCCAAAGTTTGTCCCACAAAAAACAAAATGAATCTTGATCACACTAGAAATCTACATTCACAGTGCTATCAGTCTGCAAAAAGCTCTTCAAAACAAGCAAGAACTGCAACTTTCTGTTGATACTTGGCATACCAGTATATGTTGAGAGGAAGGGCTACTGCAATACTCCCATTAATAATTCTCCAGATAGTATAAATCCTATACATGTTTGCCACTTTGTGTGTGGGTGTTCCCGTCTCATTCCGTATTCAGGAAGCAGCACATTTATGTAATTGTGTATACTGTTTATTTCAGGAGTTGGAGGCCAAACAAGCTGCCCAGAAGTTGGCAGATGGTCTAAGTATCAGGATGGAGTGTTACAACCCAGAAGAAGGCCCACTGGCAGCCTACAGTGAGGTGCATGAGGATGGAGCCCAGCTTTCCTCAGAAGAGGACTGATCGTGGGGCCCTACAGGGAGGGCACTGGCTTGTTGATATGTTTGGCCTCTTGCCTTGGACCAGCTCTAGGCCCAGAGCCCATGCTTCAGGACCCTGGAGAGAGGCTTTCAGCCTGAGGACAAGAGAAGGGCTCTTCATGAACAGCACTGACAATGTCTTCAGACAGAGAATAAGTGCAGCTTCTGCCCATTAAGTTAAATAACAGCAGGTTAAATTAGGTTGAGTGATTGTGTTTAGACAAAAACTTCTCAACTCTTTTTTTTTTTTTTTTTTTTTTTTTTTGCTTGTGGAAATGTTACAGTCTTAAAGTAACAGATTATCTCAGCAAGCAGGTGGGGGAAAAAACTCTACCTCAGCAGTTTGAGATTCTCAACTTGGAAATCACCACACCTATTGTCTTGAATAATTACATTTCATGCTCTTTTCAACAAAACAAAACTCAACAAAAGCCATTCTTTTGGGTGTGTGGAACATGTAGAACTGTTGTAGAACTGATAATGTAATAGAATATATTTGAATGACCTTTCTTAGTATTTTTTCAAAACAAAAACCTATGAATTAACCTCTGTAGCTTTTGATCGGCTCTTTGAACTGTAACCATCGGATAACAGAAACCGCAGTTTCATAAACTAAAGGTGGAAGCACTTAATGTTGTGTCACTTGAGAGCAATATCTTGGAAAAAAATCTTTCAACCCCCTCCGTTTTTTGCGGCATTGTTTTGTTAACCGCCCCAATGGTTTGATTGGAACAATGAGTGAGCTATCGTTTGAAGAGAGGGATGTTATCAGTGCAGAAATCTGTGACATGCCTCAGATGATTAATATATGTTATGTGAAATATCGAGGCTTGAAGGAATTAGACCAATTGGTGGTTCATCTGGATTGTATTTAGATTGTGTTACTGCATAGAGTGGCAATGCATGCTGGGATGGCAACAGATAGACAGACTTGACATATGGTGAATAAAATTTTCAAGACTATAAACTCGGATAAGAGACAAATACACTTAAAGCTCACTACTAACCATTTATACTTAACATTTATACTCTCTCCTATGCTCTCAGGATATAAACAGTGTTTTGTTTTCTTTACATGTGATTTAGGGACAAGAGGAAATTTAAATCTGTGCTTCTCTGCAGTTGATGACCTGTGATAACCTCTAGTAATTGCTTCTGCCTGTTGATGGGGACTGCTGCCTCGAACAGAAAAAAAAAAAGATTCTCACACATCTGGCAGGTTAGTGTTTAGACACTGTGTGTGACGAACTCCAGAGTGCCTTACCCAGACATCCAATGATAAATATGTCATACTTGTCCGAAAGAATCTCCTCTTTACTGGTATTAATTAAGACTACCTTGCTTACAGAGGAAAAGCGACTGTTACCAATTAAACACTGGATTCCTGTACTGAACAGTGTCCGGACCTGAACAGTCAGTCTTGAGTACATAGATATACCTGAGTTGGAATCAAGTATTCATTCAGCAGCCAGTGCCTTTAAGTTGTTCTTTTTGGCTGTCGTTTTTGCTTGCCACACACCCTCATACTCATCATCTCAGATCAATAAACCACTCATGGAGTCATCTGCAAGTGGTTTTCATCTACTACAAGTGTGAAATCATGCCCCAAGTGAATGGGCCATTTTTTTTTAGCAATGAGGCGAATGGAAGGATAGTGTATATTTTCTTGAAATGCCTTTTTATAGATTTGTCCATAAGAAAACAGAATGTGTTCCTGAGGCAATAATCGATTTTTCTGCTTTCTTATTATCTTATTTAATGGCATTTTGATTTATCAGTGTTTTGAGAGATAAAATGTGTCATTGTCCCTCTCCCAAGTCCATCTTTTTAGTCTATCTCGCTCTAGATCCAGTTTCACACTGAAGCACAGAGCAGGTCACGTACTCTATCTCAATAACACTGGCTCAGCCCATGGAGATGGTGTTACAAATATATTGCTGCTGTACTGTTATTGTACTGTTTAAAAATAAATAAATAAATAAATAAATAATATATATATATATATATATATATATATATATATATATTGAAGGGGCCACCCTGCTGGTTTAAGGTAGAATCAACTGGTTTAAGCTGGTTCTCAGCCTTCTCCCAGCCTGACCAGCTAATAAACTAGCTCACCTGGATGGGTGACCAAATAAGACCACGCAATTGGTTTTAGCCCCTTTGTTTTGTTTTTGTTTTTTTTCCAGCAGGGCATACACCAAATGATTTAACCCTTTAACAACTGTTTTTTAATAAGGATAAAATGCTTTAAATATTTTACCACTCATCTATACAACGTGTTGTTTTTCCTCATTTAATGTTCTGTAGTTCAATGCCATCTGGTTTTGATTGAGTAATTAATCATTGTGGTTAGCTGCACACCACAGAACAGTATTCCCTAAAGCCATACTGATTTACCTTAATTTTTTCAGTACTGGATGTTAAGCTAATTTAGACAATGACAATATATACGTTTAACACTACTAGTATATTTTCTTTAAAACTATGATTCGGGTATGGTTTTGATACAGCAGTGGTAAATGCAGGAAGGAGAGGGTGTGTCAGTACTTAGAATAAGAACCTCACTATTGACTGTTGGCTGTAGAAATGTCTGGATTTACGCTGATGTCTCAGATCGGGTTTGGAAAATGAGAATGTTGTGATTGAGGGCGCTGCAGAGAGAAACACTGTTTATATCATTCCTGATGTCTTTCCAGCATTGCGGTCATATGATCAGGAAAGACATGACGACTCAACATCTGCTCCTTCATTGAGTCCATGTGAATAAGTGCAAATGATGTGAATGTTGAAGTGCACAAAAAGGAGATTCACAAAAAAATCTCAGGTATTTTTGTTGCTTCGATTTGACTTTTTTGACCCTGATAAAAAATGGTAGAGGCACCATGGTTTAGTGATTGTATCTGATGGTAATACCATATTGCCTTGGTATACACCTTGATCAGTGCTGGGTAGATTACGTCTGAATTGTAATCGGGTATCTGATTATAAGTTTCAAGACTAAAATTGTAGCTAGTGACAATCTCTTGGATTACATTTTTTATGTAATATAATCTGATTGCTTTTGGATTACTTTTAGATCTAATTCTTGTTTATTTGATGTCATATAGGCATTTGAGTAGGATAAGCTTGTACCATTTTGACAGTGTTGCTTAAATCCATTAAGGAAAATGTATTTAATGGATCAAAATATGAGAATTATTGTCTTTTTGTATGTTTGTGTGTGTTTCTGAGTGAAATAAAAAAGGCACTTAAAATGTTCTTAATCCTGCAGTATCCTAATCCTAATCTCAAAAGTTGTCACAAAAGCAAAAGGGTATTGATGTACAGTTTTGAAGCCAAGTACAAAAGCAGTTTGCAGAAGTAAAACTAATTTAACTGCACTACTGCAATCGTTTCGGTATATAGTATATTTGTAATTATGGCTAATGGCTAGTATCAGGTGTGTGTGTGCAATTCTACCCTACTTTTTGGTGTCTGTGCTCCTACAGAGAGCCAAATATTTCTGTGAATAGACAGAAGATGGCAGCAGTGTGTCTTGCTGACTGAGAGGATTCATGTCCTGTATATACTTTGTCTGAAGAGGTTTTTAATTAAATTATACTCGGCCATCGGATCCTTCTTATATTGGTTTTTAGTGCAGTCTACTGGTGAACTCATTAGGATGATTCAGCATCATTTTGTCGCCGATAATGGCTTCAGCTGAAGTGTTTCAATGGCTAAATCATCTTGAAAGTGTTATGGGTAATGTGATACACATGTATGTTGAAATTGTGGTTGTATGTTTAGCTCAGAGCTCTAATAACTACAGTATATAATATCAGGCTGAGAGGGTTTTACACCTGCAGAAGATAACATTAATTCCTCCAGACAAACTCTGTCAAATCTGGGGAAAATCCTACAGTTTCAAAACACAGTCCATCTACTTGAACAAACTTGTGCTCTAAGAAGTCTGCATAATAATTATGAGATGGCTGGTCCATCTCAAAAGCATGGAGATAGAGAGAGTGGGATAGATGGGGAGATAAATAACCGCCAAAAAACTGCCAGCATTCTGGTAAGCCACTGTCTGGGCTGGCATGGCTGTAAAGCCTGTCAAAAACTCATCACGGTGAGGAAGCCGTCTCAGCGGGGATGCCTCGAGCTGCCAGGGCACGGTGGGGGAAGAAAATAGAACCGCTTGCCCAGCAGCGTGTGATCATAATGAGGAGGAAAATTCCCATTCTTGTATCGAGATTAATGTAACAACAACGTGCTTTTGTCCAATTCTTTTCCCCACTCAAAGCCTCCATTCCCCTTGCCATCCATCAGTGATACTGTGAGCATAGAGTTACTTGGTACAGTTGGATAGTTGTTTTAATACTCTCTGAGGTGGTATTTAGGGTAGACATACATATTGTCCTAGCTTCTGATTCTTTAAGCCGAGGAAAATCGATTTTGGTTACCAAGCATCCAAAGTACCAGCTCTAAGCAATGAGCCTCTCTATCTGTGTACATGTGTACATAATGTCAGTCTCAAGCTGGCTTGATGAATGCAGTGTAATGCTGTTTTTAATTATTTTCATGCTATTCAAGTGAAATCATGCTTCCTCATTTCTGAATGCACCAATTGACAAGCACCAGGAGTGTGAATTAGCAGCTACTCAGGGAATACTGCCAAACTTCATTTACAGGGTCATGAAATACAGTCGCTGAAATGTCAAATATTTCAATTGCCTACTTACTTAACTGTGTTCCAGGTGGAAGAGAGGCAAATCATAGTGAAACTGGAATGCTGTCTTTCTCTGTAAGGTACTTTAGAATTGACTGCTCTCCATACTAGATCATGGTTTTGCCATTTTATTATATATTCATTATTTATTTTTCCTGTGGTCAAATTTGGTTGTATCGGCATGGGTTATAAAGATTTGCTCACTGGGCCTTTGGTCTTACAACAGAAGTAAAAACATGCAGTAAAACAAGGCAATTCTCCGTTGCCCAGCTCATAACAATTACAGGGCCTTGATATGGAACCATAGCCATGTTTATGTGCTGTAATGTTGTCCTCATGCCAAGACAACCTTCGAAGTGCTGAGAGCCCTGGTGTTTCTGATCGGAGGTACGTGTTGACTTTACTAGACTATGTGTGTGTGTGAGCACGTCTGTTTGTGCACCTCCTAATTTGTTTATTTACACAAGCGTTCTCTCCACAATCCGTCTGTCATGAAAACTGGAGGCTCATCTCCTCGAACTGCTAACATATTTTTCTAATGAGGAAAGAAATGCCGTCCAAACCAATAATGATCTTAAGCTGCGGAAAACTGCAGTACAATTTGATAATTAGATTTAATTTACTTTTAATTTACTTCTTTCTCTGTTTTCTTTTAAGATGTGCTTTATCCATGAAGAGATTTGTAACAGATTTGAGTTTAAATCGTTGTGCACATGCGTATCCTTACCTTTTACCTCCAAATTAAATGAGTGGAATGCAAAGAAACACCTCTTTGTTATTGCCTAAGGAGTGACTCATTGGGTGTGTAGTTTATCTGGTGCTTTGACTATATTTTAACGGGATCTTTGTCTTCTATGCCAATGTAAAACCAAACATAATTGCACACAGGACCAAGACAATTGTTGAATATATCACAATTTGTCAATCGCTCATAGCCTCGGGACGGTAATGCTGTCCTTTACAGGTGCCACAGTTTAGAGTAATAAAAGCAGAGCAGTAGAGGAAGGAAATGGCTTCCTTCTCCTCTTCTCTCTTTTTTTTCTCTTCGCCACCCATATCCCAGGCAATGCTCTCCTCTCCAAACCACTCCACTCCACTCCTCTCCTCACGACTCCTTACTGCTCCTCTCTGCTTCTTTCCTCACTACTCCTCATTTTAGCTTCTCTCCTCACCACTCCTCTCCTCCTCATCTGTTCCTCTCAACTCCTTTCCTCTCCTTACCACTCCTCTCTGCTCCTTTCCTCTCTGCTTTTTTCCTCACTTCTCCTTTCAGCTTCTCTCCTCTCCACTCCTTTCCCCTCCTCACCTCTCCACTCCTCTCCACATTTCACCTCACCACTCCTCTCCTCACAACTCCTCAACGCTTCTCTCCTATCTACACTGCTCCTCCTCTTTACTCCTCTTCACTCTTCTCCTTACCACCCCTCTCTTCTCCTCGTGCTCCTCTTGGCTCCTCTCACTCCGCTCACTACTCCTCGTCTCAGCTTCTCTCCCCTCCGTTCCTTTCCTCTCCTTACCTTACCACTCCTCTCTGGTCCTTTCCACTCTGCTGCTTTTCTTACTACTACTCCTTTCAGCTTCTCTCCTCACCACTCCTTTCTTCTCCTCATCTCACCTTACCACTCCTCTCCTCACCACTCCTCAATGCTCCTCTCCTATCCACACTGCTCAACCTCTCTGCTCTTCTTCACTCTTCTCCTTACCACACCTCTCCACTCCTCTGCTCACTACTCCTCTCCTCGCTACTCCTCTCCATTCCACTCCTCTCCTCCCATATCCCAGGCAGTGTTCTCCTCACTTCACCACTCTGCTTTTTTCCTCTCCCCAACTCTCCTCTCCTTACCACTTCTTTGCTCTCCACACTACTCCTCCTCTCTGCTCCTCACCTTACCACTTATCTCCACTCCTCTTCTCTCTGCTCCTCAGAACTACTTCTCCTCTCCACTCCTTTCATTTTCTTACCACTCCTCTCTGCTCCTCCTCTCCTCGCAGCTCCTTTTCTCTACACATTACTCCTCCTCACCTTACCACTCCTCTCTGCTCCTCTCTCAGAACTCCTTCACTTCTCTCTTCTCCTGTCCGCTCTTTTCCTTTTCTCACCACTCCTCTCCGCTGCTCACTACTCACCCACTCCTCACCATTCCTCTCATCAACACACTTCTCCTCTCTGCTGTTCTTCTCACATCTCCATACCACTTCTCTCCACTCTGCTCCTCACCTTACCTCTCCTCTCTGCTCCTCTCCACACATCTCCTCTTGAATCCTCACATATTCCAGGCAATGCTCTCCTCACAACTATGCTCCTTTCTTCTCTCCAGCACTCCTCTTTTTACTGCTACTCTCCTCACTTCCCTACTCCCCTCCTCTCCCCAGAACTCCTCTCCTTTTTACTCCTCTCCACTTCCCTCCTCACCACCCTGCTCCTTTCCACACTACTCTCTGCTACTCTCCACTCTTCTCATCTCCCATATTCCAGGCAATGTTCTCCTCACCACTCCGCTCCTTTGCTGTCCCCAGAACTCCTCTCCTCACCTCCCATATCCCAGGCAACATTCTTCTCTCCTCACCACTCCACGCCTTTACTCTCCCCAGAACTCCTCTCCTCACCTCCCATATCCCAGGCAATGTTCTCCTCACCACTCTTCTCGTTCCCTCTCCCAAGCACTCCTCTCTTCACCTCTACGCTCCCCTCCTCTTCAGAGCACTCATCACCTCTACACTCCCCTCCTCTCCAGAGCACTCCTCACCTCTCCGCTCCCCTCCTCTCCAGAGCAATCCAATCCACTCCTCTTCTCACCTCTCCAGAGCACTCCTATCCACTCCTCTTCTCACCTTTCCTAACCTCCCCTTACCACAATTCCTTTTTCTTTCTTTGCTATTGTAATATTTTTGTAATAATCCCCTTCATTCTGTTTCCTTTGTTTACTCATCAGATTTCAAATGCAGCATGGGACCTCTTTACAGACAGATGGTGTCACTCTCACTAGCAGTGCCCCGTTAACTCTCATATTAGATTCACTCTGTGTGGACACTCAAGCCTCACTCTTCAGGAGAGGGAGGAACCCTGTAATAGTGACACTTCACTTTACACCCCCACTGATCTCATGTCTCATCATACTTGGATAAGCATTGTGAATTTCAGAGGCAGGAAGAGGGACAACTCACAAATTGACATGCTCTGCAGGACTTAAAGGGTGGAGTGTGCCCCCCCCCCTTCCTCAGACATTTCTGACCCTCTTCAGGAAGAGAAATATGTCACTGCAGATAGTTATTTAAATACCTTTAAAGGCCCATCATAATCCTGGGTATTCATTAGTTACAGAAATATTTCTTTGAATTTGAATAAGCTGCTTTCTGTAGTGATCTGTGTTGTCCGTGGTCCTCACTTTGTTCTCTTGAGAGCACCTTTTCCAAAAGCTCCTGCAGAGTGCTGTACTCATGTTTTGACAGGTTTGCATGCAGTACATTTCTGCAGATAGTCATTTCACAAAGACAATACAGTTTCTTTTGATGTTTCATAATTTTCTTAAAATACCCCATTTCATTCTGTCTCTCTCTCTCATGTCTTTTTCTCCTCATTACTTACTCTAATAATAATCACAAAAATGACAATAATCTGGCAAAATAAAAAAATGCCATATGCAAATACCCTGAGAGACTGTATGAAAGCATCTTGCGTCAAAGCATTCTCTCAGTGTTAGAACAGACTTTAGTTATCTTGTGCTTACAGCTCAAGCTTTGACAGCTCTAGATAGCTCTCCCTCTTGTTTCCCATCTAGTTTCCTCTATGAGTATTGTAGCAGATAGAGAAAGTGAATAATGGAGTTAGGAGAATCTCTTAATAGCAAAGCACGAACTGACCAAAGGAAGAAAGAAGCTGTAGCTTGAGGTTCTCTGTGACCCTTCTTCAGTGCTGACACCTGTACTCCATGCCAGCCGAATAATGCTTGTTGACCTTAGGAGGGTTATTTCTTGCAAGGTGAAATTGCGTTAGTTCTGTGTCAGGTTGTGTGTGTGCATCTGTATGTATAAGGCAAAGACACAAAAGAAAATATACAAATAGAAACAGAGGGAGAAAGAGAACCTGCGCAAACTATGTATGCATTTACAATAATAGCTCTGCGGTCTTGAGACAGGAAATGATGCCATTAGAAAAATCTCAGCAGAGCAAATCAGCATCTTTCAAACATCTGCGCTCTACCCATACTCATCTGATGTATGGAACAGTTTAAGTCTAAAACACATCTTTTCTTAATCACTGCTTGAGTCATTACTGGTGGTTTTTTGGCTTAATTGAAATGATCCATTTGCTTGGTTGGAGTTAAGAGTGGCGGCTTGTCAGCTTGAGCACATTGAACCGATGCATGAAGTGATGAAACCTTAGGATTAACTGTACAAGCAACAGCTATGACGATGGAGGAGTCATTTGTCCACCCATTAAGCTAATGTGCTGTCCCTGTTCATCCACATATCACTGACGATGCATAAGGGAAGCTCTCAAAGGAGGTGGCTCCACTGAATTGTAGCCAAGCTTATTCTCTTACCTTAACCCTGCCAGGCAATGTGAAAGAACATCTGAGCGGCTCCATGCCAAAATAAAAAGCTTTGACTTCTAGCTGAGGCAATAAAGCAATTGTTTGGTCACAATCTTTTAAAAGGGGGCCCTTGAAATGGCCCTTTAACTTGGCTTTGGTATCTCTTTCTCTCAATCTAACTTTCCCTCTCTCCCTTTTTCCCTCCCTCTTTGTCTCCCTCTCCAAATATTGTTGCACAGTGTATGATTTTTAAATGCTCTATGTCATTGTTAACTATAACCTCACCCCTAATTTTTTTTGTGTCCCATGGGTGTGGTTGTGGATGCCATTTTGTAAACATAAGGATTGCTCTATATAGCCATTTCTCTATATTTTCCATCATCATAATTGCACACACACACACACTCCCATGATATGAAGTGTAAATAACTCGGTGCTCTCTGTCAACGTGTGCCCAGCAGGGTCTTAAAGTATGTTTGCAATGGGGCTAAAACAAAAGCACATTGAGAAATGGACTTAACACCTTTTCCTCTCAGGAGTTTATATATGTTTTGGTGGAGGAGTGTGTGTCTTGTGCAGAGCTCTGTTAAACAATAATCCCCCACTGTTAAAGCGACTCCTTGCAGTCTGCCCAGAAAAACACATCCCGTGGTGAGAGAGGCTTTCCTACACAACCATGGCCGATACACCCATCTCTGGGCCAGAGAGGTCTGAATGACATCATCAGAACTGGACAGCTCAGTGCCAAGAGCTGAACATAACGTCTATGCAGACAGAAGCATTGTTGTTAGAGTGTGCAAGGGAGAAAGGTAACTACTGAGTGAATGGACTGATAATCTTTAATCCATTAAAAAAAATCCATTGATTGACATCTAAATTAACTATTAAACCTATTATAAATTAATGAAAATTATTTAGGAAAGCTATGGTATTCTAATCCATATCACTTTTGAAACGTTATTGTCAAGTGACTGTTTTATAACCTTGTTTTAAAGGGATAGTGCATCCAAAACTGAAAATGATATCATCATTTACACTCCCTCATGTCGTTCCAAGCCTGAGGATTTTTTTTCCAAGTATCACAAAAGATAATTTTAGGTAGAATGACAGCCTCAGTCACCATTCACTTTCATTGTATGGAAAAATTATGCAATGAAAGTGAATAGTGACAGAGACTAACACAGTGTCAAACTTCTGTGTTCTACAGAACAGAGAATGTCATATGGGTTTTGCATCATGCCAGCTTGCCACCTTGTAATCATTTCCTGATTCCTGTATTCTCTTATTCCTGTTTTATTCATTTTTTCCATGCCAGCTTTTGCCTCACTTTCAAATGAAATGCCAATGATGACACAGTACAAGAGAATAAGAGAAGATATAAGCCATTAATAATTTCCCTTTGTCAAAATGGTGTGAACCACATGATGCTCTGTGGCCTGTTTAGATGTGTTTTGAGCATACTTTCGCAGCCATTGGATTAAATATCTAATATCTAGTAGAGAATGTTTGAACTATTTCATTGTCAATGAGAAGAAACGCATACCAAGATAAAGAAAAGAAGTTTCAAGAGGTGCTGAGCTGACAGCAGATCAGTAATTTTGTAGTTTTGGGTAGTAGATGTGTCCTGCCATGTGACATGCTATGCTCCATCTAAAACCAACACTATCACATGGGAAATCTGCTTGATAGTTCAAAAATGTTTTTCACCAAATGTGTCGAGTGTCACCATGTGCCGAATGTTCATGCCCCAAAAATCGTCTGCGCTGTGCCTTTAATGTCACATTGCTTTTTAACATCTGGCTAGTGAGATACAAAATTTTCACAGATGCAAGTGAAAGAATAATACTAGAATTTAGTGATGTGGGCTTATTTAACTAACACACAACCACAGGATGTACAGCAGAATAACATGCTAATGTAGGATAATTTTCTAACAACAGCATTTACAGTAAAAGAGTAGTTCATTCATTTGCTAATGTAGGATACTTTTCTAACAACAGCATTTACAGTAAAAGAGTAGATCATTCACTTTTTGCTGTGTGTTTTATTTAAAGGAATATTCCAGATTTGAGATGTTAATCTCAATCGACAGCATGTGTGGCATAATGAAAAAATCAAGGTACAGTGAGGCATTTACAATGGGAGTGAATGGGGCCAATTTTTGGAGCGTTTAATCAGAAATGTGTGTTTATAATATTATAATAGCACTTACATTGATTCTGTTAAAAATTATGTATTATTGGTATTGGTATCTGTAAAGTTGTTTAAATCATCGTTTGTACAGTTGTTTTAGTGTTTACAGTGTCGTCGTCATGGCAACAAAGTTGTAAAATTGGATATAACTTAACATAGAAAAGAAAGTGATTTTTATCACACTAAGATTGTTAAAACACATATTGTTTTACATTTTGTGGAAATGACTTTTTAAACTGAGTATTTTATGGTTTACAGGTTTGCCCCATTTACTTCCATTGTAAGTGCCTCACTGTTTTTGCTTTTTTATATATATATATATATATATATATATATATATATATATATATACATATATATATATATACATATATAAAGAAAATGAGGGAAATACATTTTTGTGGTAATCAGCATTGTGCCTCAAATGCTGTTGATTGAGCTAAATTGGGATTGAACCTGGATACCTTTAAGATACGATAATAAAATCTTCTTCTACCGAGAGTGTGACAATGCATTATTTTCTTGTCTCCATGTAAACTTCCATTCATATGAAGGCTACCTGCATAACCTCCGATAATGCCTTTATTTATTTAATTAATAAATTACATACACAGTTGAAGTCAGAAGTTTACATACAGTTAGGTTGAAGTCAAAAAATGAGTCAAAACTCATTTTTTAACCACTCCACAGATTTCATATTAGCAAACTATAGTTTTGGCAAGTCGTTTAGGACATCTACTTTGTAATTTTTTCAACAATTGTTTGCAGACAGATTGTTTCACTTTTAATTGACTATATCACAATTCCAGTGGGTCTGAAGTTTACATACACTATGTAAATTGTGCCTTTAAGCAGCTTGGAAAATTCCAGAAAATTTTGTCAAGCCTAATTTAGCTTCTGATAGGCTAATTGGAGTCATTTGGCGGTGTACCTGTGGATGTATTTTAAGGCCTACCTTCAAACTCAGTGCCTCTTTGCTTGACATCATGGAAAAAAAATTAAATCAGCCAAGACCTCAGAAAAAAAATTGTGGACCTCCACAAGTCTGGGTCATCCTTGGGAGCAATTTCCATATGCCTGAATGTACCACATTCATCTGTACAAACAATAGTACGCAAATATAAACACCATGAGACCACGCAGCCATAATACAGCTCAGGAAGGAGACACATTCTGTCTCCTAGAGATGAACGTAGTTTGGTGCAAAAAGTGCAAATCAATCCCAGAACAATGGCAAAGGACCTTGTGAAGATGCTGGAGGAAACAGGTAGACAAGTATCTATATCCACAGTAAAACGAGTCCTATATCGATATAACCTGAAAGGCTGCTCAGCAAGGAAGAAGCCACTGATCCAAAACCACCATAAAAAAGCCAGACTACAGTTTGCAAGTGTACATGGGGACAAAATATCCTTGGAGAAATTTTTGGAGAAATATCCTCTTTTTGGAGAAACTATCCTCTAATGAAACAAAAATTAAACTGTTTGGCCATTAAGACCATCGTTATGTTTGGAGGAAAAAGGGTGAGGCTTGCAAGCCGAAGAACACCATACCATGGGGGTGGCAGCATCATGTTGTGGGGGTGCTTTGCTGCAGGAGGGACTGGTGCACTTCACAAAATGGATGGCATCATGAGGAAGGAAAATTATGTGGATATACTGAAGCAACATTTCAAGACATCAGCCAGGATGTTAAAGCTAGGTCACAAATGTGTCTTCCAAATGGGCAATGACCCCAAGCACACCTCCAAAGTTGTGGCAAAATGGCTTAAGGACAACCAAGTCAAGGTATTGGAGTGGCCATCACAAAGCCCTGACCTCAGTCCAATAGAAAATTTGTGGGCAGAACTGAAAAAGCATGTGCGAGCAAGGAGGCCAACAAACCTGACTCAGTTACACCAGTTCTGTCTGGAGGAATGGGCCAAAATTCCAGCACCTTATTGTGAGAAGCTTGTGGAGGGCTACCCAAAACATTTGACCCAAGTTGAACAATATAAAGGCAATGATACCAAATATACTAACAAAGTGTATGTAAACTTCTGACCCACTGGGAAATGTGATGAAAGAAATAAAAGCTGAATTAAAGCATTCTCTCCATTATTATTCTGACATTTCACATTCTAAAATAAAGTAGTGATCCTAACTGACCTAAGACAGAGAATGTTTTCAATGATTAAATGTCTGGAATTGTGAAAAACTGAGTTTAAATGTATTTGGCTAAGGTGTATGTAAACTTCTGACTTCAACTGTATTTCATAAGTCATACTAAATGCAAGATCTGTGTGTCTATTTACTATACACTGCTAAGAAAGCAAAAATGCTTTCACATGAGAGCAGCCTGTCTAAAACTATTTTAAACAGTCTTTTTGCTAATTCTTTAATAATTCTAATATATATATACATTTTAACCTAAAATCTTGAAGTTGTTATAAAAAGTTCATGGACATGTTGTGTCAACTACCCTTTTACAGACAATTTTAGGGAACTTGCATATGATTAAAATCCTTATATTTACAGTTAAAGTGCATTGTTCTCTGTAGTCTACAGGTTGTGCATACTGTACACACTGAGCACTTTATTAGGAACACTATGGTCCTAATAAAGTGCAGATGTGGTCTTCTGCTGTTGTAGCTCATCCACTTCAAGTTTCATTATGTTGTGTATTCTGAGATGCTATTCTTCTCACCACAATTGTACAGAGTAGTTATCTGAGTTACCGCAGCCTTTCTGTTAGCTCAAACCAGTCTGGCCATTCTCTGTTGACCTCTCTCATCATAAGGCATTTCCTTCTGCAGAACTACCCCACATTGGATGTTTTTCGTTTTTGGCACCATTCAGAGTAAACTCGAGAGACTGTTGTGCGTGAAAATCCCAGGAGATCAACAGTTACAGAAATACTCAAACCAGCCCATCTAGCACCAATGATCATGCCACGGTCTAAATCACTGAGATCAAATTTTATCCCCATTCAGTGTATACCTGTATAATTTACTGTATTGCTTCTTTCTAAAAGGAAAACAAATCATCTAAAAAAATGTCCAGCTAAACAATCTCTTCCTCTTCTGTTGGCCAAATCTAGCTGTATTCTGCTCTTTCTCTCCTCTTTATAACCACAGCATTCCTCTTCTTTGGTAAGACAAGACTTTTATTAATTTGTTTGCATTTCAATTAAATGCTTCCATCTGCTTGGCTGCAAAAACATCCACCCTACATAATTTCCATCGTATTGCATTTTAGGATTTTGTGTGAATTCCTTATGTTTGTATACCTCAAATTCCCTAGTTTGTCAATGTGAACATCTGCTGAATGAAATTACAGTGGTACACTTTACTCCAGCTACTAGCTGATCATGTGCAGAATGACAGCTTTTTCTCTGGAAGCAGAGTTCTTCATGAATATAAAGAATCAGGAATGGACCTTATTCACAATAGCGGCATCTTTAATTTTTGAAGGGAATGACAATGAGGCTGTGAGGGATAGACTTAAGTCTTTTCAATGGGTTGTATGGTTTTTTATCATTTTTGGATCATTCCGCTGATGAAACATTGAAAAAGCATCTTTACAAGAAATTTCAGTTAACTAAAACCTTCAAAAAACATGAAGGTCTGAGTGACTCCAGCCAGGTCTCCTAAGCAACCAAATTGGCCCGGTTGCTAGGGAGGGTAGAGTCACATGGGGTAACCTCCTCGTGGTCGCTATAATGTGGTTCACTCTCGGTGGGGCGCGTGGTGAGTTATGCGTGGATGTCGCGGAGAATAGCGTGAAGCCTCCACACACGCTATGTCTCCGTGGTAACGCGCTCAACAAGCCACGTGATAAGATGCGTGGATTGACGGTCTCAGATGCGGAGGCAACTGAGATTCGTCCTCCGCCACCCGGATTGAGGCGAGTCACTACACCACCATGAGGACCTAGAGTGCATTGGGAATTGGGCATTCCAAACTGGGGAGAAAAAAGGGGAGGAAAAAAACCCTGTTCCTGTTGCTGATGGCACGCTGCACGAGTGTTTGTAGCTTGCTAGACTGCTTCGCATTGCTTATTCTTATTCTTATATTAATTCATTAATATAAGAAATTCATCATTTTATCCTTTGCCATTTTACGCGTGCTTCTGGTTTTTCCGCTTTTCTACTGTTTTATCTATGTGTATTATACCGCGCTCACCTGTTTCTCTCATTTTTTTCTTTTTCTTTTTTCTGCTTTTTCCCGCTTGTCTACATCTCGCGTCTCGACTGCGTGCATTCTTTTTCTCCACTGTGTTTTACATGGATTATTACATCAATCTAAAACATCTGCTGATTAGGAACCACATTGATCTCAAACCCTCGCCATTAAAGAACAACCACAACAACAAAAACAACAAACAATTGCGGTAAGTCATGGCATCTGCTTGTGTTATTGCTTCCTGCATTATGTTTATGATTGCTTCTTCCATCAGCAGTGAGGGATTTACATGTGATAAATGTAAGGAATTAGTCAGGCTGACGGAGAAGGTTAATGAGCTAGAGGCACGCATCTGAACGCTAGTGGAGGTCAGTAAGAAAGAGAAGCCGGTATATACCTTTTCAGATGTGGGTAGAACAACGAGTAAAACACAAACTTTGGTTCTGGCTCTAGAGCCCCCACAGCAGAGCGATTGAGTGATGTCTCGGTGGCATACTCGCTCAGCAAAGCGACACCACTCTCCCATTCCTGTTAGGGTTTCAAATCGATTCTCCCCACTCAGTGATGCACCCGCTGAGAATCATGTTGAAAGAGCCCTAATAATTAGTGATTCTATTGTAAGGAACTTGGAAATAGAGACTCCAACCAACATTGTTAAATGCATTTCAGGGGCTCAGGCATCTGACATCAGATCATATTTACAAGTGCTGTCTAATGCTAAACATAGATTTTCAAAAATTTTTATTCATGTCAGCACTAATTATGTCTGGTTTCGCCAGTCGGAGATCACTAGAATTAATGTTAAAGAGGTGTGTGAACTTGCAAAAACTATGACAGACACTGTAATATGCTTGGGCCCCCTCCCTACTCATTGTCTTGATGAGGTTTATAGTAGATTAGTGTCACTGAATGGATGGATGTCTGAGTGGTGTCCGGAGAGTAGCATAGGATTCACAAACAAATGGAAGAGTTTTGGGGTAGACCTGACCTGCTAAAGAGAGACAGACTCCATCCTTCCAGGGAAGGTGCTGCTCTCCTCTCTAGTAATTTGGCTCATAAACTTAATAGTGATAGTATTTGACTAAGTGGGGCCCAGGTCAGGAAGCAGACAAACTGGTTAATCTGAACATCTGATAGCTGCCTTGTAGCATCACATAGGTCACATAAACTACAACACATAGAGACTGTATTACCTAGATATCATATAGAGATTGTGTCTTGTTTCCCGAACTGCCAAAACATTTTTTAAGATAAACATCATATAAAGGTAGGGCTACTAAACATTAGATCTCTTTCTACCAAATCACTAATTGTAAATTAAATGATTACAGATCATAGTTTGGATGCACTCTATTTGACTGAAACCTGGCTTAAACCAGATGAATACAGGTGCATCGCAATAAATTAGAATGTCGTGGAAAAGTTCATTTATTTCAGTAATTCAACTCAAATTGTGAAACTCGTGTATTAAATAAATTCAATGCACACAGACTGAAGTAGTTTAAGTCTTTGGTTCTTTTAATTGTGATGATTTTGGCTCACATTTAACAAAAAACCCACCAATTCACTATCTCAAAAAATTAGAATATGGTGACATGCCAATCAGCTAATCAACTCAAAACACCTGCAAAGGTTTCCTGAGCCTTCAAAATGGTCTCTCAGTTTGGTTCACTAGGCTACACAATCATGGGGAAGACTGCTGATCTGACAGTTGTCCAGAAGACAATCACTGACACCCTTCACAAGGAGGGTAAGCCACAAACATTCATTGCCAAAGAAGCTGGCTGTTCACAGAGTGCTGTATCCAAGCATGTTAACAGAAAGTTGAGTGGAAGGAAAAAGTGTGGAAGAAAAAGATGCACAACCAACCGAGAGAACCGCAACCTTATGAGGATTGTCAAGCAAAATCGATTCAAGAATTTGGGTGAATTTCAGAAAGAATGGACTGAGGCTGGGGTCAAGGCATCAAGAGCCACCACACACAGACGTGTCAAGGAATTTGGCTACAGTTGTCGTATTCCTCTTGTTAAGCCACTCCTGAACCACAGACAACGTCAGAGGCGTCTTACCTTGGCTAAGGAGAAGAAGAACTGGACTGTTGCCCAGTGGTCCAAAGTCCTCTTTTCAGATGAGAGCAAGTTTTGTATTTCATTTGGAAACCAAGGTCCTAGAGTCTGGAGGAAGGGTGGAGAAGCTCATAGCCCAAGTTGCTTGAGGTCCAGTGTTAAGTTTCCACAGTCTGTGATGATTTGGGGTGCAATGTCATCTGCTGGTGTTGGTCCATTGTGTTTTTTGAAAACCAAAGTCACTGCACCCCTTTACCAAGAAATTTTGGAGCACTTCATGCTTCCTTCTGCTGACCAGCTTTTTAAAGATGCTGATTTCATTTTCCAGCAGGATTTGGCACCTGCCCACACTGCCAAAAGCACCAAAAGTTGGTTAAATGACCATGGTGTTGGTGTGCTTGACTGGCCAGCAAACTCACCAGACCTGAACCCCATAGAGAATCTATGGGGTATTGTCAAGAGGAAAATGAGAAACAAGAGACCAAAAAAATGCAGATGAGCTGAAGGCCACTGTCAAAGAAACCTGGGCTTCCATACCACCTCAGCAGTGCCACAAACTGATCACCTCCATGCCACGCCGAATTGAGGCAGTAATTAAAGCAAAAGGAGCCCCTACCAAGTATTGAGTACATATACAGTAAATGAACATACTTCATTCAAGGCCAACATTTCACTAAAAATGTTTTTTTATTGGTCTTATGATGTATTCTAATTTTTTGAGATAGTGAATTGGTGGGTTTTTGTTAAATGTGAGCCAAAATCATCACAATTAAAAGAACCAAAGACTTAAACTACTTCAGTCTGTGCGCATTGAATTTATTTAATTCACGAGTTTCACAATTTGAGTTGAATTACTGAAATAAATGAACTTTTCCACGACATTTTAATTTATTGAGATGCACCTGTATATTAGTTTAAATGAATCTACTCCCCGAGGTTATTGTTATGAACATGAGCCTTCTCTGAAGGGTTGAGGAGGAGGTGTTACTACAATTTACAGTTAAGTTTTTGGTGTTACTCAGAGGACAGGATATAAGTTTAAATCTTTTGAACTAATAATGCTTAATATGACACCGTCAGATATAAATAAAAAATCTCTGTCGTCTTTTGCCCTTGCTACAGTATATAGATTACCCGGGCCTTACTCTTGGTGAATTTGCAAATTTTCTATCTGATCTAGTAGTTAATGAAAATGACACACTAGGATTAGCATTTATTAATATTCTCAACTTTCTTGGAATCAGACAAAATGTGACAGGACCAAATCATCACCATAATCATACGCTAGATTTAATTCTGTCATAAGGAATTGATGTTGATACTATAGAAATTCTACTGCAGAGCGATGACACCTCAGATCATTACCTCGCCTCTTGTTTGTTACGATCAGATAATGTCACTCAATCTACACCATGCTATCGTTCAGGTAGAACTATTCTTTCAACCACTAAAGACAGCTTCACTAATAATCTGCCAGAATTGTCTCACATACTCAGTAAGCCAAAAAGTCTAGAAGAACTTGATGAAATAACAGAAAATATAAATACAGTCTTCTCTAGCACTCTCGATAGTGTCGCCCCCCCCCTTTGATTAAAGAATTGCACCATGGTACAATGATCACACTCATACTCTTAAGAGAGCAGCTCGGAAAATGGAGCGCAAGTGGAAGAATACAAAATTAAAGGTATTTCCCGGTGCATGGAAGGATAGTGTCTGTAGCTACAGACAGGCACTAAAAGGTGCCAGGTCAGCATATTTGAGCAAACTCATAGAAAATAACCACAACAATCCTAGGTGTTTTTTCATTACTGTGGCTAAATTGGTTAGGAATAAAGCATTGACTGAACCAGATATTCCGTCGCAGCAAAATAGTAATGACTTGAATTTGTGAATTGTTTTACTGATAAAATTTAAATAATCAGAAATAAAATTTAAACTATGCAATCAACTGTCACAGCACCTCATGAAACAGTGTCTTATAATTTTGCTCACAAGCAACTTCAATCCTTCGCTGTCATAGGTCATGAAGAGCTAACAAAACTTATCAAAAAATCAAAAGCAACAACATGTATGTTAGATCCAATACCAACTAAGCTCTTAAAAGAGGTATTCCCAGTAATCTCAGAACATCTTCTTAATATTATTAACTCCTCGCTATCCTTAGGACATGTCCCAAGAAGCTTTAAAATGGCAGTTATCAAACCACTTATTATGAAGCCACAGCTTGTTCCTAGAGAAGTGGCTAATTGCAGATCGATTTCAAATCTACCATTTATGTCAAAAATACTAAAAAAAGGTTGTGTCCTCCCAACTGTTAATTTATACAGAGAAATAGAATATATGAACAATTTCATTCAGGATTTAGGCCCCACCACAGTACAGAGACTGCACTTATCAGAGTTACAAATTACTTGCTCCTATCATCTGATAAGATGATCATAGTGCTGCCTTTGACACGATAGATCATTCTCTTGATTAGGCTGGAGAATTATGTTGGCATTAGTGGACTTGCATTAGCATGGTTTAGGTCCTATTTATCAGACCACTACCACTTTGTATGTGTAAACGAGGAATTGTCAAATCAACCAAAAGTTAAGTATAGAGTGCCACAGAGATCAGTTTTAGGATCACTTTTCTCCCTATACATACTTCCCTGGGGAGATATTATCAGGAATCATGAAATAAGTTTCCACTGTTATGCCGACGATACTCAATTTTTATATTTCTGCTAAACCCAATGAAAATGAACAATTCTCCAAATTAGCCATGTATCAATGAAATCAAAGTCTGGATGGCCAGAAATTTCCTTCTACTCAATTCCAAAAAAACATAGGTACTAATGATTGGACCAAAAACCTCTAAAAATATAATTTGACTCTCGATGGATGTACTGTTACATCATCTTCTTCAGCAAAGAACTTATGTGTTATATTTGATACCAATCTGTCCTCTGGAAATAAAATTTTCAATGTTTGTAGAACAGTATTCTTCCACCTGAGAAATATTGCTAAATTAAGACACATGCTCTCTGTTGCTGATGCCGAAAAATTAATTAATGTGTTCATGACCTCAAGACTAGATTATTGTAATGCATTACTGGGAGGATGTCCAGCAAGTTCAATAAATAAATTTCACTTGGTTCAAAATGCAGCTGCCAGAGTGCTGACTAGAACTAAATTGTAATATGATCATATTAACCCAATTTTATCATTGTTACATTGGCTACCTTTTAAATTTCGTATTAATTTTAAAATTCTGTTAACTAAATACAAAGCTTTGAATGGTCTAGCTCCACAGAATTAAGTGACCTTCTGACATGCTATATTCCATCACGTTCATTACGATCACAAAATTCTGGCTTGTTAATAATTCCAAGAATATCAAAATCCACAAAAGTAGGTAGATCCTTTTCATATTTGGCTCCTTAACTATGGAATAGTCTCACTAACATTGTTTGAGATGCAGAAACACTCACTCAGTTTAAGTCTAGACTAAAGACTCATCTATTTAGCCAGGCATACACCTAATTTATCCTTCAACTCACAATTAGGCTGCTTTAGTTAGGTTCCATCATGATCTATAACGCTGCATAAAATGTTATGGCATCTATGCTAATATTATTCTATTTGTTTCCATGTCTCAACCTTGGGATTTTTATCCCGAGGTTTCCAGAGTCTGCCAGGTCCAGCTCTGTTCCTGCTTGGTGTCGGACTCCACTGCTACGTGTCACTGAGAGATGACGACAAACTACAGCCGGTGTTAGCCAGTTATCTCTTCAGTTTTTTAACTTCAGAGGATGAACTGATGCCAAATCCAACTGTAAGACATTGGATACTTCATATGTCACTACCTCAACCTTGGACTTAGGATGGACCCTCCGACCCTCACCGAAATGACCTGCTGGTTGAACTGTGATGACCCTCACTGATCTCTGCCTGCATTACCTTTGTCTATTGATGGACTACACTCTTTAAATGGAATACACAGACAATAATTTAATTGCCAACAAAAGCCTTCATCAGCCAACCAACAAAGGACAATGCATCTATGTAAACTTCTGCAGTTAATACAGGATGGACTTCAAAGACACTAGTCATTAATCTTAAAGTTCATAAAAAATCTTTTATTTTTATTTTTAAAACACTGGACTTTAATGCTTACTTAATTTACAAATTTAAAACCATGACTTGCACTGCACACAAATAACTAATATTGGCATTATATTCATGTTGTTTAGCCAGAGGGGAACTGGCCCCCACAGTGAGCCTGGTTTCTCCCAAGGTTATATTTCTCCATTAACCAACATCTTATGGAGTTATGGGTTCTAAATTCAATTATAATTTAATTATTAATTTCTATACACATTTTACAATCATATTTAATCAAACCACACAATGATCACTGTAAGACATTATAGATATTAGTTTAATTAATTCATTTATTTAATTTTTTAATGCATGATTTCCTGTAAAGCTGCTTTGAAACTATGTGTTGTGAAAAGCGCTATACAAATAAAAATGACTTGACTTGAATAGAAAATATGGGGCTGCTGTGAATAATGTCTATGGACCTTAGTCAGGGTAGACGGCATATATATATATATATATATATATATATTTTTTTTTTTTTTCATGATTTAAAATGAGGCTGTGAGGGAGACAAGTACAATCTGTTCAATGGGTTGTACTGTATATTTTACAACTGTTAGTACCTGTCATCGAAACTGATTGAACAAGAGGCATTCCAAGAGTGGTAATACAGTACTTGGACACTTCACTATTCATCTTTTTTCCCATCTCCACTCTTAATATTTTCTTTTAATACTATTTATAATAATAAATAAAGATTAATATAAAGGTTTATTTCCTTGCATTGATTTGGTCATGGTGAAGGTCAGAGAGTTGAGAGAAAGGTTTAATTGGGGTAAAATGAACCATGGTTTTACTATAGTAATATTGTAGTAACCATGTTTTTTTTGGCAGAAGCCATAGTTTCAGTCCAGTTAACCATGGTGTTACTACAGTAATATGCTGCTAATATAGTTACCATGTTAAATGTTGTGGTTACTGTGATTTTACTACAAAATACCTTGGTGATAATATGGTTAATGTAGTAAAACCATGGTTAATTTTTCTAAGGGAAGGTTAGGGTTAGATTTAGGTGTAGGGGTTGTTGTAGGGTAAACACGCTGCAGTGATGCCCATATACTGTATATTAAGATTTATTTAGGGGTGCAAATAGTATCTGCCACTATTTGTACTTAGTGCAAAGAAGATGTGTTTTGTTGCTATTTACAAAACACAAATTTTGCCTAGGGCCTCCTAATGTCTAAAACCAGCCCTGACCCTGACTAAAGTCTAGAATTAGAAATTCAAAGCATAACTTCTCCTCATGATCAGTTAATCCACTTGTCAATTTTGTCCATGAGATGGTTGATTAAAAATCACACAAATATCCTTTCTTCTTTTTATTAATATTTTTTTCTTTCAACTGGTCCACATTTCCTCAGATTGTGCAAATGGACACCAAGAAAGTGACAGACCAGAAAGCTGAACCCTCAATCTGCAGTTTTTCTATAATGAGGGTTTATCATCCTCTACAGTATACTCTACGGCGTCCTCTAATGTTTGGAGACCTTTGGTCCAACTATTATTTTTGGTTGAGGTCTGGCTGGGTGCAACATCGCCCGGACTGAAATTTTTTTTTTTTTTGTCTTTTCTCCCCTTATCTCCCACCCTGCTGTCTGTGGACTGCGGAGGCATTCATCACTGGAGGGCAGCAGTATTTACGAGTCTTCCCTTCCCTTTCTCTTTATTAATCTTTCCCAGCTGCTCGTGTCTCAGTGCTACACAGCTCGCTTACACTAAACACCTTCAGGGGCAACCAGCATCTCCAACATGTGGACTGGAAACAGGCCTTTTAATCCAGCAAACCACAAAATAAACCCCATTAAAGAAAGGAAAGAGTTCTGTTTTTTTTTTTTGCTAAAAGATAGATTTACATGGAGAATTTTTTTAATTGTTGTGTTTACTGTGCTCATTTTAAGGCTTTTATAGTGAAAGAGGACTCCGTCTTTTAGATGAGACAGGGATGGTAAAGGTTGCTAACTAGCCCCTAATGATCAGTCAAAGCAGTTGGATGTCCTGTGGACTGAAATAATGGTTTTCTTATCACTTTAAGCAGACCAGTGTATATACTGAAGACACTTTTATGTGAATTAATCCTTTGTGGCTCTCTTTCAGCATATAGTGCAAACCGATAGAATATAGAACTTTTTACTGAAGTCTGGAGATTTTTCTCATTTCTCTCCCTCCATGCACACATACACACACACACACGCCTCACCCATCCTCCCTTCAGTCTCCTGCTCTCATTGCATGGCAAGAGTCCCACACTCACAATCAGCTCAGACTTCTTGCTTGTTTTACTATTCCCCCCCTCCTCCCCTCCCCTCCCCTCCCCGGCCGCCTCCTTTCCTTTCCCTCTCTTCTTTCCTTTCCCAGAAATGACACTGTCAGATTTTGAAACATCTCTTTCTCCGTTGGCACTTGCTTTGCGTTTCCTCTGTGTCTATCTGTTTCTCTTTTGGGAAGACCACACAGAGGGATGACATGCGTGAGGTTCATCCGTACTGGGTGGCCTAAAAGCCTGGAAAACGTGGGGTGACAGGATCGGTCTTCAATCAGCGCAAGAAGTAATGTGTGTGGACAGTGTAGAACCAGTCTCCTTGAGACCTCAGGAGGAAGAAAGAAAACCTTGATAATTGCTGTGCAGAGTAGCTGATATGCTTTAGGTCTTTGGCACTGGTGGTTGAATCTCCCCAAACACCATGTCTGATGCACCTCAAATGCATTAGCTAAGAAAGTAAAAGCAAAGAGTCTTACTCCTCTTTATCCTCCACATTATGCACTGAAATCCATTCTGAATTGTCAGACCTCATGTTGATTCAGTCTTATCTCAGGAGACAGGGAGGCCATTCTCATTCAAATGAAGAGGTTTTCATCCCCTAGGAGGCTAGTCAGTGCACTAGCTGCACTTTTATAAGCCTCCATTCCACCAACGTCCAAAACATGAAAGGCAGGATGGAGAGAATCACAAAATTCCAGAGTTTCATGCAAAGTATGGCATATTGTTTTGCTTGGACTTGCTTGGCCCTTTATAGAACCGCTATTGAAAATACAAGAAATTTCCTGGGTATTTTGGATGTGTATTTTCATTAGATGTGCTTCTCATTCTTTCCACAACACCAGGCACTATGAGTTATAATTCTTTTCAATGGATCTTTGAAATTTGCTTATTTGGAGTACAAATTTCTTGATGGTTTAAAAGTAATTTGCAAAATCTGACTATATTAGATCATACTAAATTCTGTTTGGATTCCCTCAGTTGTGATTACTTCCCCTTGGAATTCACTTTCCCAAATTGTAAATGTAACAGTTCAATGGAAAGGAGGAGGCGAGAACCGGCTTGACAATATAAATAATAATTTAATAATAAACTTAAACAAAAAGACAAACAAAAACACATGCCGGGCAGCTGCCCATAACTCTCTCTCCCTGGAACTGCCGCCTCTGGTCGCCTTTATCCCTCTTGATTAGCCTGATTAGGGGCCCGGTGTGCAGCATCATGACCCGCTCGCGGTCGGCGGTCCTCTCGACCCCGCCACGTTCTAGCGGCTGGTAGGGGTCTCCTCCACCCTTGACAGTGGTCCTGACCACTCCAGGCGGTTGGCTAGGAGCCCCTCCTCCCTTCGCAGTCGGCGGCCGTTCCTCCTCTCTCAGGCGGCCAGGCTCCTCCGTCCCCCGGCAGATGGCCGCGGCTGCTCCGTTGGGGTGGATGGTAGTGGTGAGGACTCTACTACGGCGCATCCCTCCTCCTTCCCGGGTTTCGGTACCAGTGTAACACAGTTTAGTGGAAAGGAGGAGGCGAGAACCAGCTTGACAATATAAATAATAATTTAATAATAAACTTAAACAAAAAGACAAACTCAAACACATGCCGGGCAGCTGCCCGTAACTCTCTCGCCCTGGAACTGCCGCCTCCGGTCGCCTTTATCCTTCTGGACGGCTTGATTAGCCTGATTAGGGGCCAGGTGTGCAGCATCACAACCCGGCCCCGCCCTCCTCCCTGCCACAGTAAACATTTACAAGATTTATATCGGAGCAATGTTTGGAAAACAAACATCAGTGTGTTAGCTTTGTTCTTTCATTGAGAGTGATGGTGTTATGTTTAAATCCCCAACTTGTCCAAGTTTGGATATATATGTGTGCTTGTGTTGACGGAATCATCATGGAAGTCCATGCCAAACATTTGTTCTCATTTATTTGTCACCTTTGTAAATTTAGAAGGATAAAGTGCACCAGCAGCAACTTTGTTTCTCCACTCAAAAGGATAGTTCACCCAAAAATTAAAAGGAGGTGGAAAGGAGAATGTTACGCTGCATGTTCACCATTCACTTTCATTGCCTCTTTTTTCAATAAAGGTGAATGGTGACAGAGACTATCATTCTGGTTAACATCTCCTTTTGTGTTTGCAGGGCTTTACTGGTTGTTTAGATCAGTGTTACTATCAGAAATAATTAATAATTATTATAATTAATAATTATTTCTGTAGTTATTAATTAATATTTAAATTAATTAATTGGATCTAACTCATTAAAACCTCATATGGGACTCCAGTAAATGTAGTGTGCTACGTTTAGGAGCAAGTTTGGTTATTAGCAATAATTAATAATTATCAAAGATAATTATTAAAATCAATAGAACATTGATTAGAATCAATGTTAGCTTTTTAAAATCCTTTAAATCAACAGTTATCAAAGATAATCATTAATTGTTAACATCGATGAAACATTAATTAAAATTAATACTAGCTTATTGATCATTCAAATTCAATCATCAAAGATAATTATCAATTATCAAAAATCAATAGAATATTAATAAGGATTAACATTGACGGGGCACCACCCTGAAATCAGGTACTAATAACCGAATAGTAAAACAGTCTCAATATTAGATTGTTTTGTTAGGAAAATCGGCATCCGAAGAATATCGATTTTCGGGAAAAAAAACAATGAATTAAGGTTTGAATCCGAGCACTGACATCCCGTCAGCATGACACAGGCATATGCAAAACAAACCAAAACACTTCTCTTTGTAATATAAACAAAAGTTTATTTATGCAGTAATATCAATTAATAATTAATACAATGCAGTCAATAAACTTCCGACTTACAACTACAAACTAAACAGTGATATGATTAGATATGGAAGTAAAAATAATTCTATAACACATAGGGTGTGTGTGTGTGACAGTGTGTGTGTAAGGAGGGACGTGCACAAAATAGCAGACGTTACTCTCATGGAGAGTATGTCACGCGAGACTTCCGGCCAGGGAATATGACCGCGAATGGGGGCGGAGATGGCGTCTACCAGTTACCGCGTATATCCGCTTGTACGATAGCTTAGGGACAAAGCTGGGCTTTAGCATTTAAGCTATCTACGAGCCAAAATGTGTGTCAGAATGTTTGTGAGGGGTCGCGTGCCTACGTGTGTGTGTGTGTGTGTGTGTGTGTGTGTGTGTGTGTGTGTGTGTATGTGTGGTTAGTAGGAGAGAGAGAGAAGTGACAGCCCTAAAGCTGATTTCGCGATCGTGGGAGAGAAAGCAGCTGTTTAGTTCATCGCTCAGAGACGCGGTGGACGGCTTGTAAACAGTCCCGTGTACTTTGACTATTTAGTGGATGTCTCACCCGCGATGGCGAAATTGCACAACAATCCAATTTGGTTGGATCACAATACAGCAAAACAAATTTGTGATAATTAATACCCTGAGTATTAATAATGAGCAGTTCGTAAACTGTACAAGCAAAAACCTTGAAACACAAGAATAACACACTATAATATTCTATCTCTGCCCAGACGTAACCTCTTACTTGAATCGCATGAGGACACAGGTAGAATTTGTTTACCTCCATCCTTTAACTTTGATGACGGGAGGCCGTTTCCTCGCTCTGTCAGCGGGCGGTACGGCTGTTGATTCTCGGCGGGCTGGCGGATTACTTAGAAATGTCAACTTGATTGAAGATGGAAGAGAAATCTTTAATCTCTTCACTTCTGTAGGCAAACGGATGAAGATGCGAATTGCTCGGCGGTCTCCTTCGGATCCGTTAGAGTGTTTGGTTGAACACAGAGTAATCTCAACTCGTCCAGTGGGATGGAGATTGTATGGCTACAGTTTCAAGTCGGACATTACTTTCTTGTGCCACGAGGTTGCACCGGAGAGCAGCAAAAAAACTACGTCTATATTCAGTGAACAAAGTCGCTGGAAGCGAATTCTGGAAGCATTTCAGAATTATTTCAACTCCTGATGATGTCATGTTTGAGGGACGTTCTGTTGTGTGCCTCATCCAATAGGAGTTGAGAGCTTGATCCTTTAGTGAGCAAGGCTTCATGGATCTGTAGTCTGTTTTGGACTCCCTTTGTTTGATTTTGGCGCGATTTTTATCAGTAAAATTTACGACTTAGAAGGTGGGGGCTTGAGTTATGTTTTTACGACTGTGCTAGGCCTGCCTTTGTCTTCTATCTGAATACATGAGGCCCAACATGTTCTACAAAAGAAAGAAAGTCACACAGGTTTTGAACAACATGAGGGTGATTACAGAATTTAATTTTTGGGTGAACTTTAAGTTAAAGCGCATTGAGCTCTTGCTTGATTGTTTAATATATCAAATAAATTAAATTTTCATGAGTTTTCATGAGTGCTTTTAAGTCTTGTAAAAAAAAAAAAAGGAACAATAGGCCAAGTTCATGCCAAGAAATGCATGTAAATGTATGCAAATTGTGCATTTGAGTGTTCATATGTATGTGAATATAAGTACACAGTAAAGAGTGTTTGTAATAAAGTTTTGGGAAGCATCGGGACTATCCACTGACAAAAACTCAAGATCAGACATGTCATCACGATGCAGTCCCCTCTTTTCAGTCAGTGGATGAACAGCAAGAGCTTTCTATCACTCACTGCTCTACACATCAGCCCTTTAGCATACATTTTCCTGTTCTTTCTCTGCTCTTGCCTCCCTTCTTCAAATGAAGATCCCCTTTTGTAAACGTAGTTTTTGCCCTCATCCATTTTCATCACATTGTCAGAGATGGGAAATCATGGGTGATGTTATTTTGGGGATGAAAGAATGAAAAACACTGTCAAATCCAATTTCCTCCACTTTGTCATCCCACAGCTGTAGGTTGAGGAGAATGGTACAGACAGCACAGCTGTGAATCATAAGAGCTGAAAATATAAACTGTTTAGTGGTAAAATTCTGTGTACGCTCTGCCAGGATTGTGCCATAACATTCATATGAAATCATTTCGGTTCAAATCCCAAGGACAATCTGTTGGAAGAGGTGAGGTTTTAATACCACTGTCTTGCTTGTGTAAGTGTGATGTATGTGTGCTTGGCTGTGGAGACATGAACAGGAGGTTTACATCCTGTGGTGTGTGGAACCTCTTCAAGCCCATGTAAACCACTGGCCAAGAGATATTTAGGAACTGAATGGAATTCATTTTATTTCAGTTTAATATTTTCAGGAATTTCAGTAAAGATTTTGTTCTGTAACTATCAGCCCCCACTTGTTCCTCAATGTGCTGGCAAATATTTTCCAGCTTCATCACAGGAAATAACCAAGCTACCTATCAGTGGCTAGATCTGAGGACTGCTGCCAAGAAGGAGCTCAGCTGTTCAGTTTTAACATGTAACTCAAGATATCTGTGGTCAAGATTAAAGTCGGTGGTGTGTCCAGAATTTTTTGATTGGGGCTGCCCATGTGGGGCACAGACTCATTCAAGGGTGGCATGAAGCATAACTCAACATCCTTGATATTAATCAAAATAATAATAATAATAAAATATGTAAATGTTCAGAATTTTTTAATAGTGAAATGTTACTTACCTAAATAATTGATTAACAGTTATTAAATGTTAATACTGCAAAACACAGAAGACTCCAAATAGCTTTTATTTTTCAGTATAATTTTTTATGTATGTAGTGTCTCTTGAAACTGCATAAATATTATGGGCACTGCTAATATGACAATGGCATGATGTAATACTATCATGTAGGCTATTGATTATTTTGAGACAATAAAGGTATTGAAGATATTTCTTATTCTTATCATAGGCCTACACATAAAGAATGTACATGGATTTCAGTTTTGTGTAGGATACTCAATTTAGCCATATATTGGGACTACCAAAGGCAATTAGATTAATTAAACAGTGCTTTAAAAACAACTTACTTAATTTGATATTAAAACTGTTTTCCAGATATCCATTTTTTTTTTTCATCTTTTCTTAAGAGAAATGCTATGAATTAAGACTGAATGCATTACATTATGAAAGGAAATAAAAGCAGGCTATATGAAGACTAGACTTTCTGCTAATTAAAAAAAACTGATAGGTGTATTTATTTAATTGTAACTCCAACACATGATTATGATAAAGAACCTGCAAAAGTTTACAAGGTCGGTGGCAATGTGGCATCGTACCTTTTAAAGATGTTTAAAAACTTTGTTTGAAGCAGATAGTTTTAAGTAAACGTGATATACCCGCATGTTTATGATGCACACATCAATGTTTTACACACCTCATGTAGGAAAGTATTCAGACATTTCATATCTGAATGAATGAATGAAGGGTTCTTGGCCAGAATAAGATGATGAAATATGCAGAAGTTTACAGAATTGCAGTTTTTGTCTAGTTGGGATCGAATTCGAGTACTGGCTTCTTCACTTCAAGCACTGGTGATGGGAAGCGTAGAGGTGCATTCTGCAGGTTGTTTCTTGCGGTGCGGGATTACATTTCTGAGTTGATGTCATGTGTATTTTGTTGATTTTTGTATTTCATGTCTTTTATTTTGAAATTTCTAGCTCCTGGTTCATGTCATGTGGTTCCCTTGTCATGTGATTCCTGTTTTCCCTTCATGTTCATGTGTCTTGTTTTCATTGGTTTATTGTTTAATTATCTTGTTTAGAGTTCTGTTTGTTTAATGGTTTGTTCTCCCATGTCCATGTATTTAAACCCTCATGTTTTCCATTGTCCTTTGTGAAGTATTGTATATGTTTGGTATGCTTAACATGTCAGGTCAAGTTTATGTCAAGTTCATGTTTACGTCTAGTCAAGTTCATGTTTATGTTTCAAGTTTCTAGTTTTGGGTTTTATTGGATTTCACTTTTGTTTAATAAATTGCACTTGGGTTCTTCAATTCGTCTTCGACTTCGTCATTGCCAGTGCCAGCGCTGCATCGTTACAGTTGAAGTCGGGAACGGATGGTGAAATGTGGACGGGAGCGGGCAGTCAGAAAATATCCTGAAAATCCGATGTGGATATCTTTTTATAGATAAATATGCATCATCTGATAATTAACAAAAAAAAAGTTTTTACATGTGTACACTTGTTGTCTATTTGTATGGCTTTCGCCCTATGTTGAAAGCAAATGCGGGGTTAAGGAAACGGGAGCAGTCGGGAAGAAAATCACTGCGGGCAGAGAGCAGGTGAACACGGAGTAAAATTCAGTGGGAGAGTTCTGGTGTGGGATAGAAATGTGCGGGAGCGGGATGGAAAAAACAGTCCCGTGCAGACCTCTAACGGGATGGATGATCATAGTGCTTTTTGTCACGTTGTACAGTCTTTGCAGTAAATGTAACCTGATTTCCTCAAGCCATCTTCAGGGGTGCACTTTAGTCGTGTCACTGTCTCAAGAATCATGTGACATGCAGTGAGATCTACAGTGCACGTTCAAGCCAATGAAGTCATATTTCATTTCGGATGACTGTATGCAGTTTTTCCCCCCGAGTCCACTTGAATAACTATCATTTTCTGACACTGTTTTCCGCTCCAATTTAAACCAACGAGGTGTAGCAGCCTGGTTGAATAAAACAAGTCTGCTCTCTTTCACTAATGTTTGTGATTTTCTTCCTTTTATTCCTTTCACATAGTTTGACTCAACAACACACCATAAGAGCTAAAACAAGCAAATAAACAGTATGGGTAATTGCAGGGTAAAATGTATTTAAACAAACCAATGATACAATACAATTGGCTATTTTACAACAAAATCACACATTTAACCCAACATCTAAGCATAAACAATATAAAACTGACCATAAACCAAAGTAACTAACATTAAGACAAAGATATTCAAAATATAAACACATAAAATAAATATTACTGACTTTGTGCCTTTACCAACGAGGTACTTATAAATAAAACTGCGTGAGTCTTGCGGAAGAACATTGTTTTGGTTGTGCTTCGGCTCTGCTCCTCTGCGCGGATGAATGTGGTTCGAGGCACCAGTGTACACACATCTTACCAGAGCGAATGGACAAATAAATAACGAAAGAAAGGAAAAGACAGATATCCGAAAACATGTAATCTGAGCAGGTAAGTGCCATATCTTTTGCTGTTGTTTTAACTTATTGGAAACATTGATGTTTTGAAATTAATGACGTTACAAAAGTTAGGCAACGTTTGTTAACATTAGACATAACGATTGCTAGTCTGGTAAGGTCAAACGTTGTAACTGCAGGATATTCTGGCAAAATAGACCACAGTAGTAACTAATTTATAGAATGTCATTGATTGTTGACAGTGGTCAACATCATTTTAAGACTTACATGTCCTTGGCAAGCCTTGGACTAAAGGATTTATTTATGTAAATTATTGCTGTTATAAAGACAAATACACACGTGTGCTAGCAAGTGAAAAGTTCTGCACCGATTACAGTATAATTATTGTATTTCACTACACACACACACACAGACTATATATAAACCATATCAATAAAATATCTTACCTGTTGAGTAAGAAAAAAGCCATCTCTAGGTCACTTTTAAATCCTTTCAGATCCCGGAGTTGTCGCCACCTCTGAAAAGCCAAGCTGATGTTGATTTGGGTTTTATTACGGACTCTGTCACTTTCCCTTTTTGCTTGTAGACTCTGCTCTGTTCGGGGGTTTCTTTGTTTTTACAACCGGTAATTCTCCAGAGGTTTGCCATTTTGAATGATCCATGGTAAATTTTTCTCATTCGTTGTGACAACAAACTTTTAGCTTCACGCTGCTCCCACACGCGCACTACAGTAGCCGGATCTTATTTTCTCTGTGTATGGATATGACGTCAACACGCACGGGCGAATGACGTATGTATGCAATTTCCTGCGAAATCCATCCCGACAGCTCTAAAATATTTCTAATATAATATCATTATTATAGGTTCATCAAAGTGTATTTGGGTAAAGTAAAGACATGGTTTGGAAGATGGATTTTTGTTGCACTCTCTCATTAATAACATTTTGTTATTTTTGAACAAAAAAAGTTACATAGTGTAGCTTTAACTGTCATGTATGTGGTGTGCTAATGATGCATTCCATTCAAATCAGATGTTGGATATTCCTATTTGATATCTCCGATCTCCAACCATAAATGCCTTCCATTGCCAGATGCTCGGAAGATGATGTTTAAGGAAACAAAACTGCAACGCTCCCATTGTCTTAGCAGGTGTTTGACTGTCACCAGAAATTTCTCTTAATAACCCAATTCAGAAACACTATTTGCAACACTAGAATTTGTGCTACAGGTGTACAATTATCAAAAGAGAGTATAATTTACCATGTTTAGAACACCTGCTACTCTGCTGACATGTGTTAAACACTCTTTAATATCATGTAATGTAGGAACTTTGACTCGTTTATCGATATTATTTAATACAAGTGAACGTTTATCACTTATTTTGTACATCTTTATGGGTGCTGACAAGATTGTGTGACGTCACGCACCTGCATCTCGGCGAAATCGGAGTTTAAAATTTCCGCTCGACTTTCCAAGTTGGAATTACGACTTTGAGTGATGTTCCATTGCACTTTTCCCAGTAGGAAGTTGGAAAATCCGACTTTCCGAGTTGAATGGAACGCAGCAGAATTGCTCTCTCCTCTTCCTTTCACTCTCCCATTCTTCAAAGGAGCGTCACTTCAAAATAAATGTGCCGATAGGCTAAATAACTCAAAAAATGTAAAATAATAACAATAAAAACATAAAAACACATATATTGTGGCTTTTAATGTTATACTAATATAATCCACTAAAAACTAAGCTATAAATAACTGAGGGATTTTTATACCAGGTTCTACCTGGTTTTATTGAAGGCCCGCCTCCAACTTGTGAAATGACCAATCACAGTTTAGAATTTGGGGTGGCACCTGGGCTGGCCAATCAAATTCTAGGGGGGGCCAGGACCACCCCATGCCCCCCATCTGGACACGCCCCTGCATAGAAACTAATAACTTCTGAGGTCCCAAGACGTGATCAGCCCCAAGTAGAATCTCTCAGTTGCCGTCTCGTAATTACAGTAATTCCGACACGATGCAATGCAGTATTATTAATGAGAAAGCACAGCTGCTAACCCATTCACTGAGCTTCTATTCACATCACTGCTCAGCACCCTAGCTGACCGTTATTTTTGTTGCATAGCAACATTCTGATTACTGTCATGGAAAATCTCTGTGCTCCAAATGGCCTAAATCAGGGGTTCTAAACTTTCTCGGCCAAGGACCCAAATTAGAAATTTTGTGTTGATCTGGGACCCACACTTACAAAACCGTGCATTATGCTATATTTCCCCCCCCCAATTTGGAATGCCCAATTCCCAATTCATTCTAAGTCCTCGTGGTGATGAAGTGACGCCTCAATCTGGGTGGCGGAGGATGAATCTCAGTTGCCTCCGCATCTGAGACCATCAATCTGCGCATCTTATCACGTGGCTTGTTGAGCACGTTACCATGCACAACTCACCACGCGCCCCACCGAGAGCGAGAACCACATTATAGCGACCACGAGGAGGTTACCCCATGTGTCTCTACCCTCCCTAGCAACCGGGCCAATTTGGTTGCTTAGAAGACCTGGTTGGAGTCACTCAGCACTCCCTGGATTCGAACTCACGACTCCAGGGTTGGTAGTCAGCATCAATACTCGCTGAGCTACCCAATTGCTGTATTTGTATATCTTTTAATTTATTACAAACTAAAACAATTGTGAAATAGACATACTCTTACTCATATATAAACAAACATGCACACAAACATGCACTCTCAAACTGTAGAAATAAAGAAAAATATTTTATATTGACAAAATCAGTTGCATCCATTTTGAATCGGAAAGTATCATATTTTGTAACCCCTAGAATCATGTACCCTGACATAAAAATATGTGCAGGGTTGGGAGGGTTACTTCTGAAATGTATTCCACTACAGATTACAGAATACATGCTGTAAAATGTAAGTTGTAATGTATTCCGTTAGATTACTCGAGGGCAGTAATATATTCTAAATACTTTGGATTACTTCTTCAGCACTGGTAGATTTTTTCACATGTTTTGATTATAAAAACTCTGTCAGTACAGTAAGACAAAATACACATGTTAAAATACATTCTCTGAAAAACCTAAATATCTTATGCAGTGTTGTTTCTAAAACAAGATAAATCAAACTGATCTTGTTTTAAGGATTTTTAGATATTTTTACAGGAAAACAATAAAAAATTATTATCAAAAATATGATTTTTGCCCTAATATCTAAGGTCTTACTAGAAAAAAAGAAATTATGATCCAATGTGAATTTTCTTGATAAAAAAATATGATCGTGCCTGGTAACGTGCATGTAAAATGGCTAGAAATAGCATTTTAGCTTAGCGTAAAGCTGACAATTTACACAAGGTTTATTTCTATTTCTTCTGCTCCAGACTTACTTCAAACTTACTTCTCTGTCTGCTCGTATGAATGTAACACATCATAAGAAAGTGTTTCACCGCTGTTCAAATGCACTTTGGATCGCATCATTTATATGTATAAATGTTTTCCATAAATGCAATAAAATGCAAAGTAATTTCTTCAGTAATCAAAATACTCTTTGAATGTAACTGTATTCTAAATACCAATGATTTAAATTGTAACTGTAGTGAAATACAGTTACTTATATTTTGTATTTTAAATACGTATTCCAGTTACATGTATTTCGTTACTCCCCAACCCTGAATATGCGCATGTCCGGCGCACACATTAATAGTAGTATAGCATGAGAATTGCCTGAAAAGGAGTGACTACTTTGAGTCATTGCTGTCTTGTTCTTGATAGATAATAGTGATCAAACTGATGTCTTGCTCAAGCTATAAATAGGTCAGGCTTCAGCGAACTTAAACAAGTGATGGGCACTTAAGAAACATGCTTCATAAATCTTTGAAATCTTAACGAATCAGTAGTTTTGAACTAGTGCTTCTAGGCATGTATGACACTAGAAATGACACATGAGTTCTTCAGCAGGTGTTATCAGTGTGTAGCGTTTCAAACGCTTTGAATTGTCAAATTATTTACCAAAGCAATTGTATCACTTGATTCAAAGCTCTGACATGCTGTATAATATCCATTACTTTTCCAAACAGTGCCACACCTAACTCAAAGGAACACTAATTTCACCCAGGGTAACTAAAAAATAAACCCATGTCATAGCATAAAACCTGCACAGACTTACCTCATTAATTATGCAATGACAACAGCCAATAGCAAGTGGGTGGGGTCGAGAAACTGATACAAACAGAGCTGAGGAAGTTGGTTCAGTGTAAGTGCGTTGTCAGGAAGTAGCTGATTGGTTGAGGTGTGGCCTGCTCCTGAACTTTAGTTAACTTGTTAACTTCATTTGACTAGCAAGGACCACGTCACAACGATGAAGATAAAGGATTTTATTGAAATGGTCGGGTTTGGAGAGAGGAGACTCAGAGTGGGGGCTTCGTCTCAGTAGGTAGCAAGCCAGGTGACTTGAAGACCCCCAAGGTTTTGAATGAGCAGATACGGGCTTGAGCTTGACGGAGATCATTGAGATTATTGCAGATGTATGAACGATATGCTTCGGATGAAGCGACCTAGGACTCTGATTGTTTTGTCTGAGATACCTGTGCTGGCGGCCATGGTGGCTGCTCTGATCCGGAAGGAATGGATGGAGTAGTGTTCGGGAGATATGCTGGAGGTGCTGAGAATATTTTGAAAGTGTTTGTTAAACCAGAATCTTGTAGCCATTTTTTTGTTCTCTGCGAGAAAGAGTGGTTCTTGAGGTGATGAATGGTTGGTATATCTGGAAAGGATGTATTCCGAAAGTGTCTTGTATGGACTGAGGAAGGACTCAAGTAGCCTGAGCATAACATGAGGATACATTGGCTAAGAAGGTCGGCAGTTAATTGCAAATGTTTAGTGATGGGGACTGGTTCGTGTTTCCGTAGACCTTTAATGAGCATTGACACATGAGAATGAGAAATGGAGTGTGTAAAGACAGTCGATAAGGAGGACACGGGAGGCAGGTTGCTCCACTCACAGGTAAGGCTTTTAATGACCACACTAATCTCTTCAGCTTCACAATAATAATTTCTTCAGCTTCACAATAATAAATTCTTAGCTTCACAATAATAATCTCTGGACCCAGGCTCTCTCTCTGGTCTGCTGACGGTGTAGCTCTTTTATGCTGCTCTCTCCGTGCTCAGTGTAATTAGAGACAGGTGTTAGACATAATTTAGCTCAGATGCAAGCGCCCTTACCGCTTTTTCTCTCTCCGGACGGACGCTTGACCACGCCCCCGCTGCCACATACCCCCCCCCCCCCCCCCCCCCCCGGTTTCTGGAAAGGAAATCAGCGGCAGCCATCTACACACCACCATGAATTTAAATGGCTGAAGAGCCAGATACCAATGGGTGATCTGTGCGTTCGTGTCTTTCATGCGGTGGAGCCATTGGGGTGGGGCATGATCCGAACAGAGGGTGAAGGCCCGCCCCAACAGGTAGTATTGGAGAGTGAGGATCGCCCACTTGATGGCAAGACATTCTTTTTCTACGGTGCTGTACTTAGTTTCCATCAATGAGAGCTTGCGGCTAATGTACAGCACCGGGCGCTCCTCCCCCTCCACCACCTGCGAGAGTACGACCCCCCAGCCCTCTGTCTGAAGCGTCCGTCTGTAAAACAAAAGGGAGAGAGAAATCGGGTGAATGTAAAAGCGGCCCCCCGCAAAGTGCGGCTTTAACTTGCATGAACGCCTGCTGGCACTGCTCCGTCCACTGGACTGGGTCTGGAGCTCCCTTTTTAGTGAGATCAGTCAGTGGGCTGGTGACGTCCGAATAGTTAGGTATGAATCTTCTAAAATAGCCAGCCAGCCCCAGGAACTGTCTCACCCCCTTTTTGGTCTTGGGCCTCGGGCAGGTCGCAATTGTTGCCGTCTTATCAATTTGGGGATGCACCTGCCCATGGCCCAAGTGGAACCCCAGATACCGTACCTCCACCCGCCCAATCGCGCACTTCTTTGGGTTTGCTGTGAGTCCCCCTCGACGCAGCGATCTCAGAACCGCCCTCAGATGTTGCATGTGCCGCTGCCAATCATTGCTGTAAATGATAATGTCATCTAAATAGGCAGCATCGTAAGCTGAATGCGGTCTGAGGATTCGGTCCATGAGATGCTGAAACGTAGCCGGGGCCCCAAACAAACCGAACGGAAGTGTCACAAACTGGTGTAATCCAAACGGTGTGGAGAAGGTGTTTTTTTCACAGGAAATTGGTGTCAAGGGGATCTGCCAATAACCCTTCGTCAAATCCAATGTCGAATAAAATCGAGCAGTGCCCAACCGATTGAGCAACTCATCAACTCGAGGCATTGGATACGCGTCAAATTTAGACACCACGTTGACTTTTCTATAATCCACACAGAACCGTACAGACCCGTCGCTCTTAGGCACTAGAACAACTGGGCTGGACCAGTCGCTGTGGGATTCTTCTATTACCCCCATATCGAGCATTGCATCCAATTCTTCCCGAACTATTTTCTTTTTGTGCTCGGGTAATCGGTAGGGGCGCCTACGTACCACGACCCCCGGCTCGGTCTTGATGTGGTGCTGAATGAGGTTTGTACGACCCGGTAGAGGGGAGAACACATCTGCAAACTCTTGTTGCCACCTGGTAACCTCCGGGAGTTGACTTGGTAAGAGGTAGTCTCCGCAAGTGACCGGGGTGAACTGTTTATGTTTTGAATTCACCTCAGGCCCGAGCTCCGCCCTCTCCGGAACTACCATAGCCAACGTCACAGGGACCACCTCCCTCCACAATTTCAGGAGGTTGAGGTGGTATATTTGACGTGCGCCCCCTCTATCGGTTCGTTTAACCTCATAATCGAGATCCCCCACTCGTCGTGTGATCTCCAAGGGTCCTTGCCACTTGGCGAGTAATTTAGAGCTCGATGTGGGAAGCAATACAAGCACTTTATCTCCCGGTGCAAATTCCCTTAGCCGAGTTCCCCTGTCATACAGTCGGTGCTGTCGTTCTTGAACTTGGAGAAAATTCTCCTGTGTTAGTTGCCCCAAAGTGTGGAGTTTTCGCCGGCAGTTGTTGAGCCGCGAGCTGGGCTTCCCCGGACAACAGCGGAATAAGTTGGGCCGCCCACTGGCCGAGCGGCCAGCCTCAGATCTTGGCGGTGCGCTCAAACAGATCAAGGAACGCTTCTGGGTCGTCCGCCGTCCCCATCTTCTGTAACGCGGGCAGGGGCAACGGCGTGTGGGTGTCCGGGGTCGCGGCTGGTGATGCCTCCTGGCTGAGGAGGCTCCGGATCGCATGCCAGTCCTCTGCTTGCTCATAGGTGCTCCACAAACCCGCGATCTTGGTCTGGCCGGAGCTCAAGCAGGGTTTGCTGGTGGTTCTGATGTAGGCCAGCGAGGGATTGGAGGATCTCCGCCAACTGGGAGGACTCTACAGGGCGACTTCCATCCATCTTCAACCAAGAATTATGCCGGGTTTTGGCACCAGTGTAAAGACAGTCGATAAGGAGGACACGGGAGGCAGGTTGCTCCACTCACAGGTAAGGCTTTTAATCACCACACTAATCTCTTCAGCTTCACAATAATAAATTCTTAGCTTCACAATAATAATCTCTGGACCCAGGCTCTCTCTCTGGTCTGCTGGCGGTGTGGCTCTTTTATGCCGCTCTCCCCATGCTCACTGTAATTAGAGACAGGTGTTAGACATAATTTAGCTCAGGTGCAAGTGCACTTACCGCTTTCTCTCTCTCCGGTCAGATGCTTGACCATGCCCCCCACTGCCACAGAGTGGCATTGTTTGCCAGTAGCAAGTTTGCAGATAAAGTTGATTCCGGATAGGTAGGTCTGAATGGAGGACACACAGATTTTTTGAATGGAATGGGCATGAGTGACGAAGTTGCAAATGGACCAAATGTCTGTTAGGAGAAAAGGGAGTCAGTAGAAGGAGTAGTATGCCTTGAAACAGTTCCAACCAGTCAGGTAAGCAGAGAGGGTTCTCTGGGCAAGGCCGTCGAGGATAGCTTCTCGTGAAGCATTTGAAAGATCTTCCAACTGTGGATTTAGTTGAAGATGGTGGCTGAAAATGGTGGAACTGGCGTGGGGTGGATGTCTGATTCTGGAGCCAAGGTTCTGAACTTCTGGAAGGAAAACGAGACAAAACGTCAGCTATGGTATTGTGGTAGCCAGGAATGTGAGCTGTTTGAATGAGAAACTGGGTGGATATTAGTGTTAGTCTGTGAACGAATGGCATGATGGCTGGGGAACGAGATCGGCCTTTATTTATGATTTCAACTACTGCTGAGTTATCTGAGTGAATGAGTATGGAGTGTCTTGACCATTCGTGCACCCAAAAGAATAGCTGCTATGATGATGGGATACATTTCGTAGAGTGCGGATGAGGGAACGTCTGATTATTGGACGAAGCAGCTCAACTCGGGCGGCCATTCGGAAGTGAACCAGTGGCCGGTGTAGTATCCCCCGAAGCTGGTGGAAGGCGCTGCATCTGTGTACAGCTGAATGTCTTCGGGTTGTGTGATGTTGTCATTATGAAAGAAGGATATGCCATTCCATGAAGACAGGAATTGTTGCCAGAGGTGCATTTCCATTTTACAAGCTTCGTCCAGAGTGACTTTGTCATGGAGGGAGGGGATTGTTGCTGCTTTTGTTAGGAGGTTGGAAAGGTAAGATTTTCCTTAGGGAATTATTCTGATGGCGTAGTTAAGGTGACCGAGGGGGGCTAACAGTTATTTCTTTGAGCACCTGACTGCTAGAAGATAATTTGATAAGAGCAGTGATATGTGATGTATTTTTGTGGGAGGCATTGATGCTTGGAAGGAGACCGAGTCTAAGGTGATACCTAGAAACTCAATAGAAGTGCATGGCCCTAAGGTTTTCTCTTTTGAAAGGGGAACACTCGTGGTCGATGGTTGCGTATTGCATAGAGAAGTAGGGGGCTGGAATGATGCTATTTAAACGGACCTATCATGAAACCTTGCTGGACTTCTTTGGCTATTAGTGAGTCAAAGGTGTCTGGCTCAGAGAGGGCAGACTGGAGGTTATGAGGGGCACAAAACATTTCTGGATTTATTTCTATACCTGGATGGTTTTTGAACCCATTGATAAGGAAGTCGACGAACTCTCTGTCGGGGTGATCTAGTAAGGCGGTGGCTAGGGCTTTTACCTTAACTGGTGTGCCGAGATACTTAAGTAGTCAGTCTGTTAGAGCAGTTAGCAGTTGGAAAGGGAGCAGCCGAGATGGTTGAAGTTGTTGCAGACCATTCTGCCTCCTTGGTAGAGGATTGGTTATCCTCTTTTTTCGTTGCTTTTGAGTATGGGAACGTTAACTGTGGGGCGTATATCGAGGGGTTTTGGAATAATAGGAGGAGGTGGGGCTACTGTAGATAATCGGTTGGGTACTGAGTTTTTGCGTGAGGAGGAGGGTTGAGAGTGAAAGGGGGTGATGACAGTGCATGCTGAGGCTGGATGTGACGGGGCTCCACATAGCTCACAGGAGAGTGAAGAATGGGCTGTGAAAATGCGGCAGTAGAGTTCAGAATCGAGGGTGCCCCAGTATGTTCCTTGGTTGAACTGCTGTAACCGACCTGCTGCTTGAGTGGTGAAAACATGGTAGTTGTAGAAGCCTGTCCCTACGAAACGTACGGCCATGTCTAGAATGATTGGTAGGTAATCGTCTAGCTCGGTCCTGCGATCTGGATAGACAGAGCAAATTGTGTCATGGTAAATTGAGAAGGCTTAAGCGAATTAGGTAGGGGTGAGGTCTTTAGAGCTGGAATATATTGTGTGGCTGAGCTGCATTAGGCCTTGGCTGGTTTGCAGCTCTCTAGCTTGGCTGATATTTAAGAGGGATGGCTGAAGATGTTGGCCGAGGTCGGTGTAGTTACCTGATAGGATTTGCAGATGAAAGGATGAAGAAACGGGGGAGGGCTAATTAATTGATGAAGCTGGATGAGGAGGTGGTGCTGCTGTAGCCAGGGTATATGGGCTACTCTTTATTGGCAGGATGTGAGGGTATTGGGAAGGGGAGGGGTTAGGATAGGTGAGGGAGGGGAAAAGGGATAGATTAGTTGGAAAAAAGAAGAAATAGAATGAGATTGAAAAGATCCGTTGAGAGGTAGAATTCCTGGGTTTACTGCAAAGGGAATTTGATTTGGGTTGGTTGATAGAGAGGAACTGGGAAGGACAGGAGCCATGCTGCTATTAACGGCTGAAGGAAGGGTAGAGGAATGGATGGTGGGTTGAAAGGATGTAAGTGCGTGAGGATTTGGAGCTGTTTGTGAGTATAGGGATGAAAAGAAGGATGTAATGATCTGGGATAGATCTGAGGTGGAAGGAGCAGATATTGCTGGAATTTTCGCTTGGACTCCACTAGGTGGTGCGAATGCTGCTGGCTGAGGCCGTTGTGGAGGATGCGTAGTGACGTCACGAATGACGGTGGGATGATCACGTGAGAATGCCGGAAGTGTCGAGGGCTCGGAGTTTATAGTTGTTGACGTATTGTTGGATGCTGTGTAAAGTTGAAATAATCTTGATTTATTGTTGGAGTGGCTGAAGTGGATGCCTTTATCCTTAAGAGCTCGCTGAAGGCGAGCCACGGTCCACTCCTTGATGCTGGTCTCTGGTCTGTGAGACGTACCGTGAACGCAAACACGCTGAGGAGGACTGCGGGTGGATGGATGAGAGAGACGCTGTTGATGAGGAGATCGATCACGTTGGCTTCCGTGCCTGTAGCGATCTCGGATGGTAGTTCTCATAAGCAGAGAAAAGCGGTCCTGTGATTGAGTCGGGGTTGGAGAAATCTCAGACAGTGAGCTTGGATGAGAATGCCCGCAGGATTGGGGAATAAGAACGGCAGAACACAGCCAGTGTGGAATTTGGCTGCGTGAGGACTGTTGTGATGATTTCCTGGGTGAAGGAGAATTTATTCACAATAAATCATTGTCTCGGGATCCATGGTAAGTGAGTCCATCAAGAAACTGAAACAAACGGAGCTGAGAAGGTTGGTTCAGTATAAGTGCGTTGACGGGAAGTAGCTGATTGATTGAGGTGTGGCCTGCTCCCGAACTTTAGTTAACTTGTTAACTTCATAAAGCATAATGTTATAAATTTACACTCAATATTTTAAAAATGTATAGATTTTTTGGAAGATTTATATTGCTAAATAAGGCAGAAACGCGTCATCACAGTCTGTGAAAAAGGTCTATGTTAATCCAAGCTTATCCAATAAAATAACAGTGTTTTAAAACCTATGTGGGTTTAGTGTTATTCTTCTTTCAAGAGGGAAATTTGACTTAATTCACAGTAAGACAAAATTGATATCGAAGAGCAGTCATAAAGTCAGCAGCATTAGACGAAGTAGGATAATGAACAAATATTGCTTTGTTTCCTATTATTGGGGATGAGGAAATAACTTTAACCTTCAAGTCACACAATGTCTTGTCAACGTCACAAATATTGTGCTTGTGTAACGTAGCTGAATGCAGACACAAACAATAAAATGACTATCAAATGATTTAATAGGCACATAAAAAAGGGACCCATACACAAGAACATACAGTTGAACCAATACAGTGTTCCAGAAGTGTCTGACACTGAAGAAAGCTGCCTCATCAAAGGTATTTGTGAATTGTGAATATTATGGTGCAAATCGATTTAAAACTCTTTACAGTAGTTAGATTACATCAGCATTCAAACTGTGTATCTTGATAAATAATTAGTCAGTCACCGTGATTTTGAAAAGGTTGGAAGCTGGTCTGGTATAAATTAGCCATATTATTATTTTTTAAATATATATTTTTTATAAATTGGCCATACTGACTGCAGAATGTTGTTGTGATGACGTCACAACCAGCCCAGTTTGCTGCCCTCCCACTTCAAAACTTGTTCCGGTGCCGGTGGATGTCTTTCTGTTTATTAAGGACTGGACTATTTAAAAAAAAAAAGCATTACACACAACAGTACAGAGCGATTGTTTGTAAGCAACTTACTCACTTTTGCCACTTTGATAGACTGTACTTGCATATTTCTGCTTATCTTCACCGATACATCAGTTCTTAACTAATTCCCTGACTTACTTGAACTTTTCGTGTTGTTCTTACGGAATTTTTGCGGCTTTTTGTTGACCTGTTGGAGCCGCGTGAGGAGATGTCTTTTTATTAAGCTTTTAACTTGCCTAAATAAACACTTTGTTGGTGGTCCTCGCTCTTTCTGATACTTTGTCATTTTTCTATTTGGTGGGTGTGCACAGTAACAGCGGTGTGTCATGATGTGGAGTGAGCTGTAGGCTACGCACCTGACAGTGCCTCTGCCTCGCTTGATATCACGATGAGAGACCAAGTCTATCAAATGATATTGTGGAAAACAGCCGAAGAACAGTCAAGGCCAGCACAACAGCATGAAAGAGTGCACTGAACAGAGCATCTTAACAATTTCAGTTACTTTTACTAAGGAAATAATTACACGTATATCAAAATTCGTCACGACACAATATATAACACGAAGGCTATGTGACCCAATTTGGGTCGCGACCCATAGTTTAAGAAATGCTGGCCTAAATGATGCCTTCGAAGGGAGAACAATCATTATCGCAAATTTGTATAGTAATTCCAAATAGAATTTTGTATAAAAATAACTTTAAAAGAAAGTACCAATTTACCACACTTTTCTGCACTCCAGAACTCTCACAGTGAATGGAAAGTCTTTGGAGGAAATAGCTCTTATGGATAATCACTTATGAATGGATCACACTCGGCATTTAAGGATTTTACTTTTTTTTTATCCACTTTTCTCCCCAATTTGGCATGCCCAATTCCCAATGCTCCAAATCCTTGTGGTGGTGCAGTTAATCGCCTCAATCCAGGTGGCAGAGGAAAAATCTCAGTTGCATCTGCATCTGAGACAGTCAGCCCGCGCATCTTATCATGTGGCTTGCTGAGCGCATTACTGTGGAGGCATACTGTAGCTATTCACTGTGGCATCTGCGCACAACTCCCCACACTCCCCACAGAAAGCGAGGATCACCATATAGCAACCACAAGGAAGGTAACCCACGTGATTCTACCCACCCTAACAACCGGGCCAATTGGTTGCTTAGGAAGCCTGGCTGGAGTCACTCAGCACACCAAGGATTCAAACTCAGGATTCCAGGGGTGGTAGTCAGCATCTTTGCTTGCTGAGCCACCCAGGCCCCCTAAAAAAACAAAAACTCAATTCGGTGCCATATTGTAAATATAGTTACGGCTGAAGGGGTTTTAGGCAATCTGTAAAGCTGAACTATATCCACAATATAGCATGGCCTTGTACCTTATTGCTTAATTAAAGGACCAATGAGGTTTGATGCTAATAACATGTTGCCATATTTGATTTGGGCTCTGTACCGAGGAGTTGATCAATGATTTGATTAGATTTGAGGGTGAATAACAACTTAAATTTTGGTCCGTTCATCACACAAACTGATTGCATTTCTTCAGAAGAATTGGAATATGATGCACACATCACATGTACTACTTTTATGATACATTTGGGTACTTTTTTAATCTATATAGGAAGTAACTACCAACTGCTAATGTATGGAAATCAGCTATTACATCACAGAAGAAAGAAAGCCATACAAGTTTGGCAGAATTTTCCTTTTTGGGTGAACTATCTCTTTAATTCATTATGCTCTTCTTTGTGACACAGGGTGGGATTCTAGAAATGCACAAAACACCTACAGTTGCTATCATAAGGGAATCAAAAGAACAATTAGTAAGCTTTCATGCAGCTGTGTGAGTTTTCTGTGCTCCGATGGGAAGTCACGTGGCCCACGGAGCTACAAACAAATACCATGTTTGTGTCCATTGCAGGCTGAGTCATGGGGGATGCTGGGATATGACCAGGAGGAGACACGCAGGAAATGATTTGATGCTTTCATGCCCCTCAAACCAAAATTACAGAAGCATCCTCCTCACTTATGCAGGATGTGTTCAGAAAGAAAAGAACTAAAACACACAGAGTATCGACATTTGTGTTCTCTTCTGGTAAGTTCTATGGTTTTTCATCACACAGCTGTAATGTTTAAAGACTACAGGTGTAAAGACAATCCTAAAGCATACAGCTTGGTTTAGCATTTCATTGAGCCCAGCAGTTGACAGCTGGACTGCCTCTGTTCCCCAGCCTGATGCTTATGCTCAATTATCACAGCTTCATTTAATTGGCCCAATAAAACAATCCAGCTGTATAAACATGTAACAAAAGGTGTGAGATTTAGAGCAGGGATTTCTCCCTTGCCATGGATATGGCCGTCTGCCAATGCAAATTAATCATTTCACACTGTGACAGAGAGGTTTAGAGGTGGCTGAAGTAGAGCACAGCTCCGAGGCACCTTGCTGGGACAATGTGTTGCTTTCTTATGCATCCCATCATGGTGAACGACCCTCTTCCCAAATGGCTGCCACATAGACTTTGTGCTGCCCCATTTGGGTGCTTTCAAGGACGTTTCTGCTGTTGATATGCCCATGTGGGGTGTGAGGATTGGGGCTTAACGTTGAGGTGAAATGGGGGAGGGTCCCTGGAAGCCGTGACAGAGCATTAACATGAAATGGTCATTTCAATAGTTGTGAAGAAGATTTGCTGATTTTATACATGTAGTCTGTTTCAAAGCAAAATTTGATTGTAGATGCACATCTTATTTAACCTTTATATTGTGTTACGGTCAAAACTGACCGATTAAATTTTTTTTGGTTTTCTGAAAATTGCAGTTTATTTCATCCAGCTGGAATAATATTCCATGACTGCATTCACACAGGGCGTCTGAACATACACTTAAATTTGATTTGATTTGATTTGATTTGATTTGATTTTGATTTGAAATTATTAGATCATTTTCATCAAACTGAATTAGTTTTATTTCACTTTGTTACATCTGTGGTGTTCTCAGTCTAAAATAACCAGCCACTGGAAATGGATTAGTCTACAAAATGCAGAAATATTAAGTGTCAGGAGCATCCTAATCCTTTAGATGAGCACATATGTGGATGTGTGTTTGCACATACAAAGTCCTCGAACATGTGCACACACACACACATACACACATGCACAAGTGCCCTTTTGTGCATCATTCCACGTACACTCTTTGAGGAATATTTCAAGATCTGCTAATCATATTATGTTGTGTTTGGCTCATTTGAATCATAACAGTCTGCTGTAGGTTACGATATGTTATTATTTAAGTTATATGTATGTTTCAGGGAAAAATGTGACAAAAAGACACTACTGTTTATTATATTTATGTGTGTCAGTGTGAATTTCATACAATAATACTCACTGCAGTTTGGCCTCTGAGTGAAACAAAATTTCTTATTGCATTTTACTAATCAAGACCTTTCCAACGATACACATGGCTATTTCATCTTTTTTTTTATGTATATATATATATATATATATATATATATATATATATATATATATATATATATATATATATATATTTTTTTTTTTTTTTTTTTTTTTTTCCCAACTCTGAATATAATAAATTATGAGAACAAAACAATTCTAATATGTCAACAAATTAAAAAGCATTATTTAAGAATTGGTAGGATCAGCTATATGCATTGTAAAGTCCAGATTCTAAGCTTTAAAATGACACATATTTAGTTTAGATCAAACAAGTGGTTATTAATTTATTACATAATAATTATTATTATTATTATTATTATTATTATTTTCTGCAGGGAGTGCCCCCCATAAGCTCAGTTTAAATGTTAAAAAGAAGTGCAAAACCTGTCATAATTACTAAAAAATAAGTTGACAAAAAGATCTAATGCAATATCTTTGGATAATATATGCAATATGAGAGATTTATTAACAATCTTTGTGGGTCATTTTTGATCAGTACACAAAAGGTGTTAGCACAAACGAACACAACAAAAGGGTTAAGAGAATCAATAAAGATCCCTCTCCTTGTCACAGTCTGTCTCCCTCATGTTCTTCAAGGACTCTTATTTTGAAGTTTTCCTCTGGACTACATCTCCCAGAATCCACTGCCCTCATCACTTCCATCTGTTTCCAATCCTCTTCACCTGTCCTCCATTCCATCATCAGTCATTGTTTGTGTTTAAATACCCTCTAGTTTTGTTCCTTCATTTGTCAGTCCTTGGAAGTGTTACGTTATGTAGTTAGCGTTTGTTCCACTCCTGCATTTACTATTAAATTATTGAAAAGTATCTACTCCTGTGTCTCCTCTCTTCCACTCCAAGTACCCAACATTACAGAAGGACTGACCCAACAAAATAGATATTTCGGCAGTAGCAATCCTCCTTCTCGAACAAGGAGACCGTCCAGTTGAGGATCACGTGCGTGAGTTTCTCCATCTCGTGAATTTGGTGCACTATGATGACCACACTCTGGTGAGTTTCTTCAGGGCTGGCCTGAATAGTGCATTGAAAGAGCTGATGCCTCTGTCGAGTCCTCACTGGACGATTGCCGACTACGTGGAGGTGGCTCTGCAGCTCTGCGGCTCTTCTTTCACTGTGGGTGTGGTGGATGAGGACCTTGAATCTCCCCCTACAGTGGACACTCCCAAGCTTTCCACGGCTCCTTCCTCGAAGCCTTCCACAGCTCCTCCCCAGTGTCTGTCACAGTCAACGAGCCAGCGCCCATGCCTGCCACAGTCAACGAGCCAGTGCCCATAGCCTCGACCATCCCAGAGCCAGCACCTGTAGCCTCGACCGTCCCAGAGCCAGCGCCCGTAGCCTCGACCATCCCAGAGCCAGCGCCTGTAGCCTCGACCGTCCCAGAGCCAGCGCCCATAGCCTAGACCATCCCAGAGCCAGCACCTGTAGCCTCGACCGTCCCAAAGCTAGCGCCTGTAGCCTCGACCGTCCCAGAGCCAGCGCCCGTAGCCTTGACCATTCCAGAGCCAGCGCCCATAGCCTCGACCGTCCCAGAGCCAGCGCCCGTAGCCTCGACCGTCCCAGAGCCAGCGCCCGTAGCCTCGACCGTCCCAGAGCCAGCGCCCGTAGCCTCGACCGTCCCAGAGCCAGCGCCCATAGCCTCGACTGTCCCAGAGCCAGCACCTGTTGCCCTGACCACCCCTGAGCCAGCTCTCACCAAGTTAATAGACCTGGACTTGCTCCCCACCATGGTTCCCACCCTGACTACCCTTCATCCTCCGCTGGTTCCAACCAGGATAATGGATACCCTTGTTCTGTCCAGTGCCCTGTCCCTTCCTCCTCCGCTGGCTTCACTCAAGACATTTGCTCCTCCTCCTCCTCCTGGTCAGCCGGCTCCTCCCCGTCACCGGCTCAACCTTCGCTCCCTGCGAAACCATGGTCAAGGGGAACCTCAAACCCTCCGACTCCACCTAGACCCTCCGAGCCCTGGACTCCACCTTGGCCCTTCATTCCCTCTGTCCCACCACGGCTCTATGTCCCTTTGGCTCCACCGTGGTTCTTCAGCCAATCGGCTTCTCCGGTGTCCCTTGTCCCTCCAGCTCTGCCTTGGTCAGTTGGTCACCTGGCTCCGCCTCGGCTCTCCAATCCTCCAGCTACACTTCAACACTCCGAGCCTCCAGCTTCACCGGGGACCTCCTTCCCTACGGCTCCACCTCAGTCCTCAGTCCCACCAGCTCCACCTCTGTCCTCAGATCCCCCAGCTCCGCCTCAGTCCTCCGAGCCTTCGGCGCTACCTTGGTCCTCCGAACCTTCGGCTCCACCCTGGCCCTTCAAGCCGTCGGCTACTCTCCAGGCACCAAGTTCCCTGGCTCCACCTCCCACGGCTCCACCTGCCTTCGAGCCTCTCCTGGCTCCGCCCTCAGACTCTTCCATGGCTCTGCCCTCAGAGTCTTCCATGGCTCCGCCCGTTTCCCCAGAGTCTCCTCCAGCGGTTCCACCTCCTGACCCAGTACTTGCCCTGTGGCCGCCTCCCAGGCCTCCTGATCCAATCCCTGCCCTGTGGCCGCCATCCAGGCCCCCGGATCCATTCCCAGCCCTGAAGCCACCCCCCAGGCCTCCTGATCGTCCTCCATGGATCCTTCTTCACCTTCTGTGTCACCCTACCCTCCTCATCCGTCTTTGGGTGCCAGAAGTCGCCCTTTGGGGGGGGGGGGGATAAATGTCACAGTCTGTCTCCCTCATGTTCTTCAAGGACTCTTATTTTGAAGTTTTCCTCTGGACTACATCTCCCAGAATCCACTACAATCATCACTTCCATCTGTTTCCAATCCTCCTCACCTGTCCTCCATTCCATCATCAGTCATTTTGTTTAAATACCCTCTAGTTTTGTTCATTCATTTGTCAGTGCTTGAAGTGTTACGTTGTGTAGTTATTTTCTGATAAGCTTTATAGTTTGTTCCACTCCAGCGTTTATTCCACTCCTGCATTTACTGAAATCATTTGAAAGTATCTACTCCTGCGTCTCCTCTCTTCCACTCCAAGTACCCAATGTTACACTCCTCACATGAGAAAAGTTAATAGATTATTTTAACCTTATTTTATAAAGAGGTTCATTAATGTTATAACTGAACTGAAAGAGGCTAACAAAAACACAATTACTCAGATCTCACACTTCTTACAGGGTTCAAGAATATTGCTGTCTCTTGAGAAGAGCAATTACACAGTTTGTACATATTTCTCAGTTCTGCTCAATGTACATAGATGCTTTGATACATGTAGTGGCTTACTGACCCACCAGCCATCCAATCAGAGTTGATTAGTTTTAAAACTTCCCAGAATGCTTGTTTCCAACTTCATCAGACTGGAAACATTCGTCCATATTTCATGCAAGATATGAGTCTCTCTGAGACTGAACTTCACTGCTTAGTGAGGGCATAAGAGCTGTATTTGAAATAAAGCAGGGTTAACTAGATACCATGATCCCTCCACAGGGTATAGAACTAAAATAAAAGCAGCCCATAGGCCTATATGCGAGTACATGATAGGAACAGCATTTTTGGTCTGGTCGGACTGTCACGGATTATCTCAGTCATGTTGTTTTCAAACCAGACCTCCTAAATGTGATAATATTGTCCCTCAAGGACAAGCCAGTCCGTCATCTTTAAAGTGAAATTAAAGACATGAATGATATGTTTTGCTTGAGAGATTATCTGACACTGAGAGAAGACTCTTGGTATAGTGAGTTTATACAGCATGGAGAGCTGGCCAAGCATAATTTACTTTGAAATCATTTTCATCATTCAGAGGAAAAAAGAATTTTTTATGACCACAGTGGTGATACAGGAATAGGTTCAAGCCCTTTTCCATCTGTGTCCAAGCCCAGGCTAATGCTATCATCACCTGTTTCCATGTGCTCCAAGAACATCTGGACCACATTAAAAAACACACACACAAGGTGCTTTTTCTTTCTTTCTTTTTTTTTTTTACAGCTGTGCATGTGTGTGTGTGTGTGTGTGTGTGTGTGTATTGGCACATGCTTTACCTCTTGGCTCACTTTTCTAAAATAAGCTAAAACAACAAATTAACATCTAAGAACTCAATGAAAAGTAATGATTTCAAAAAGCAATGCACTCATTTTTGAGAAACCAGACTCCTTGGGGATTTCAGTGGACTAGAAATAAGCTTTTAAGAGCTTGCCTGGATTTGTAGCTTTGTGAACTGGGGCTATTATTACAAATAACAACAACCATGATTATAATTCTAGCTGCCTGTATCTCTAGTGGTCACAAAACAGCAACTTTATGATTTAGTTTTAACATTATGTACCTGAAGTATATTCATATCAATTTCAAGTGTTTTGCTCTCAAAATGCAGTCCTAGTAATTCACATGAATATGCTTAAACAAGCAAAAACAAACACTAATCATAGGTTGGCCTATGAATCACTTGTTATTAATACATCTGTTTCCTGAATCATGATTTTAATTGCACATCGGGCAGAACAGGTGCCCTTATTGACAGTGTACTTTTAGTGTAAAATATGCCTTTGGGAGTACAACACAGCTGCATCACATTTTTAGCATTGGTACATCAACTGCCCAGAGTTTGGGAAGTGCTCTGTTAGGAACTTTTTTTCTCCCCATAACAGACTGGAATCTCTTTATCCATTTCTGTTCCTCCCATGAACAGCAGCTGTGCAGCTGGTTGTAGCTGGGAACGAAGTACAGCGCGCGTCTGTGGTCAGAAGGGATCTCAGCTTCAGCCCTCCCATGTGCATGTAAGGAAGCCATAATGTCATGCAATTGGGGCCATATTATTGTTGTATGAGGTTTGCAGAGTGATGTCAGAGGAAAAAGGAAACTAGCTAACTCCCAACTAAGGGAGCAGAGGTCAGAGTGAAGTTGGCTAAAGCCCAAAATGCTTGAAGTATGTTTCTTTTTCTCTGCCCCTTCATTTTGTCTTGCTAATTAGTCATGCCACAAAGGGAAGACAGGCTTAGAAATGGCAGATGACTAGGTTGGGGTTGACATACCTGCAGTCACATTGGGTTTTAAGACAAAATGTAAATTTTTTTACTCTTCCTCATCTATGGGTGTTTTTTGGTATAGGCATTATTGAAAGATGAATCACTACTAAAGAATATGGTCTGAGAACAAAACTGTTCTAAAAAACCACAACACAGTAACTTCGCCAACACTGAAACTGAGAGAAATGCCATGTGTTTTGATTGTCTAAAAAATGTCAATCTGTTTACTCTAAATCTGAGCATAGTTGAGCCAAACCCATCTGTCACAGGACAGATCATAGTCTAAGACAGTGGTTCCAAACCCTGTTCCTGGAGGCCCCCCAACACTGCACATTTTGTATATCTCCCTTATCTGACACACCTAATTCAGGTCATAGAGTTTCTACTAATGAGCTAATGAGTTGAATCAGGTGTGTTTGATTAGGGAGATATCCAAAATATGTAGTTTTGGGGGGCCTCCAGGAACAGGGTTGGGAACCACTGGTCTAAGAGACCTTATTTTGGTCAAACCTCAATTTGGACAACACATGTAGTACTCTGTAAAAAGTGGTACCCTGAAACTGTTTCCTTAAGGAAGTTCTACCTGATCTAACCCTAAAACAATTAGTTCTGTTTGTTTAATTAGTAATTAGTTCTGTATTCAGGTTGATTCAGTGATGTTAGTTCATATTTAATTAGATATGACTGTAACTGGCCCTGATCGCCCTGATCCGAACGGGACTTGAACAGGCATCTCCGGCGTGGGAGGCGGGTGCGCTAACAAAGAGGCTAAAGGCTACAGCCTCTAGTGCACCTCTTGAGGTCAGGAGAGTGAGGTTTACACACTGCACAGCTATCTACCAGCTGGCTCACATTACACTCACCCCCCTAAACCCTCACTCCCATCCGGGTCATGGCACCATTGTAACCGGCACTTCATAACCAAATAAATTCAACTCGTTACATGTAGTTTAGCTTCATACACAAATGTTGCCATTGAGTAATAGCCTACATTGTATAGTCTATAATTAAATTATAAACAAAATATTTCGCTGCCCAAAATATCCTAATATTTTATTGTGCATGGATGAATGTCGTGAATGGTGGACAAATGCTGTAAAAGAATAAATTTTAAGCAACTCGTCAGTGCTTTGAAAATAGTAAATCAATAATAACTAGGTGCTGTTTATCTATTTAGAGTTGCTGTCTGCTTAAGCAATAACTAATTTTTTTCAGACTACTTAAAAAGTTACACAGTTAATTCATCAAGCTATTATGTGCCAGTTCAAGCTGACAACACTGCATGGATCACAAGAGACTACAGAAGCCCACATGTGTGGATACATTATATTAAAAATATGCTCTGGCTATAAAAATTAATAGCCAATATTAATACTATTTTTATGATTTTTTATTTCGATATGTTGTTTTTAGTAAACTGTGAGAGACATGATGTGGGTGACTTGACTCAATTAAGTTCTCGATTTGAAGTTCTTAACCACAATGAAACCGCGATGCGAGCACCATCTTGGCTGCACAAACAGCGTGTGCGATTTTACTAGCTGTCAGGTCCCGTGCCATGCGTAACTGCCTTGTATAGTTTCTAATACATTGGCTGCATACATGTCTTTATGTTTTCATTGTGCCAGCCACCTCAGTAATCGATGTTTTACAGTATTCTCCTTAGTAACATTCAAGCATTTGGTTGACTGATGCGTCTGTGCACGTGCATATGTGTGTGTGCATGTGTTTGCTTAACACGGTGAAAAAAATTCTGGCTTCATCTACGACATCAGGGGGTGCTACAGCTGCATGCAGACAGAGATGTGTTCATTTATTTCTGTTTCGTTATTTATTTATTTATTTATTTTGCATCACAAATGCCATGGACCTGGCAAAAAATTCAGAGTCCCAAAGTCTCGAGTCCAAGTCAAGTCTGAGTAAAAATGCATCCAAGTCCATTAAAATTGGACTCGTGACTAGGACTCGAGTCCGAACTCAAGTACCCCAACTCTGCTAGGGATGTCATAAAATATCGATATATGGATTATTGATTGGCACATTATATTTTATTTTTTAAAAATTGAGGCATCGATATATTAACATCAGCCGACATTTAAATTAGAAGCCTAATATGTGTGCTTTCAACTCACTGCCAGTTGCATTCCATTCAATGTAGTCTGACATAATAGTTTTGGGAGACCACAAGGGGGGACAAAAAATTACTGAACAAGGCACAGGTATCATACATAAATTACAAGCTGTTGGCAGTCCAAAGTTATGAAGGTTTTTGTACTTCTTTAAGAATTAACAAAGTGACGTTGATGAGTTTGCAGGTTAATGTATGAAACTGGTGTAAACTCGCAAACTGAACGATTAGAAATGGCGATGTTTACTATGCAATTTCCCTGTATGTAGCATTGAATAGGTCTTTCATTCAAGCTGTCAAACCACAAAAAGACATACTTGTAACTGAAAATACATTGTGTGAGCTCTATGAAAGATACTTATAAACAATATACACTATATTGCCAAAAGTATTCGCTCACCCATCCAAATAATTGAATTCAGGTGTTCCAATCACTTCCATGGCCACAGGTGTATAAAATGAAGCACCTAGGCATGCAGACTGCTTCTACAAACATATGTGAAAGAATGGGCCGCTCTCAGGAGCTCAGTGAATTCCAGCGTGGTACTGTGATAGGATGCCACCTGTGCAACAAGTCCAGTCGTGAAATTTCCTCGCTACTAAATATTCCACAGTCAACTGTCAGTGGTATTATAACAAAGTGGAAGCGATTGGGAATGACAGCAACTCAGCCACGAAGTGGTAGGCCACGTAAAATGACAGAGTGGGGTCAGCGGATGCTGAGGCGCATAGTGCGCAGAGGTCGCCAACTTTCTGCAGAGTCAATCGCTACAGACCTCCAAAGTTCATGTGGCCTTCAGATTAGCTCAAGAACAGTGCGTAGAGAGCTTCATGGAATGGGTTTCCATGGCCGAGCAGCTGCATCCAAGCCATACATCACCAAGTGCAATGCAAAGCGTCGGATGCAATAGTGTAAAGCACGCCACCACTGGACTCTAGAGCAGTGGAGACGCGTTCTCTGGAGTGACGAATCATGCTTCTCCATCTGGCAATCTGATGGATGAGTCTGGGTTTAGCGGTTGCCAGGAGAACGGTACTTGTCTGACTGCATTGTGCCAACTGTGAAGTTTGGTGGAGGGGGGATTATGGTGTGGGGTTGTTTTTCAGGAGCTGGGCTTGGCCCCTTAGTTCCAGTGAAAGGAACTCTGAATGCTTCAGCATACCAAGAGATTTTGGACAATTCCATGCTCCCAACTTTGTGGGAACAGTTTGGGGATGGCCCCTTCCTGTTCCAACATGACTGCGCACCAGTGCACAAAGCAAGGTCCATAAAGACATGGATGAGCGAGTTTGGTGTGGAAGAACTTGACTGGCCTGCACAGAGTCCTGACCTCAACCCGATAGAGCACCTTTGGGATGAATTAGAGCGAAGACTGCGAGCCAGGCCTTCTCGTCCAACATCAGTGTCTGACCTCACAAATGCGCTTCTGGAAGAATGGTCAAAAATTCCCATAAACACACTCCTAAACCTTGTGGAAAGCCTTCCCAGAAGAGTTGAAGCTGTTATAGCTGCAAAGGGTGGGCCGACGTCATATTAAACCCTATGGATTAAGAATGGGATGTCACTTAAGTTCATATGCGTCTAAAGGCAGATGAGCGAATACTTTTGGCAATATAGTGTATCATCCAGTAATAATAATCTATTGTAAATCTAGAGTAAATAATCTATGTCCTTTGATAGTGATTTGGGTTGAAGTTAATGGAAAACGATGCGAGTTGAGCTCCGTGGCGCTGCATCATTTTTTAACAGCCTCCGGAAACTGCAGCGGTGTGTGTGTACCTTTATAGAAAATATTTTTTTCGAATTTTAGAACGCGCCATGTCATTCGCCAGATGCGTCCGGTGTGTGACCCACTTTAATTGACCCTGCCTCTCACACTTTACCAAAGGTATGTTGAGAAATATGTTTAAAAGACAAAGACAGTTGTGCAACAAGCAGCCCTATTTATATCTGAAAAAAATCCCGATATCGATAATCATCAATCCTAAGCCTAGAGGATACTATAAAAAAATTGATGAGAAATGTTTGAGTTCATTGAAATATCCAACTTTTGATTACAGATACTGGAGTTTTAGAAATCTTAGCACAGTTTGTGGCATTATGACATCTCTTCTGAAACTCTAGAGATGCATGTGAGATAACTTCTGTCTTTTTCTCTGGAAAAAAAAAAGGAAAAGCAGGAGATTTAAACAAAAGCAATCTCCTTCTAATCTCATTGCTGTCTAGGAGAAACAACCGAGATTTCAGAGAGATCTAATGCGTGATTTGTCTTTACTTTGGGAATGAAACAATACAAAAGACTTGAATATGCAGATTGGTCCATACACTCACTGTAGTATGATTACAAATGTGATCTCTTAGATACAGCAGAATGGGAGAAAGTGTCTCCCTCTGGAGGGGGACCTTGTAAAGGGTGATGCGGTATTTTATTGTATTTTTTTTGTCCTGTAGGCCGTCAGCCAGTTCACAGTTCTTTGGTTCCCACCAGCTAAGCTTCCTCTGCTTATCTTGATGAAGACATATGAACACATTCTAGGGTTTAATGTTGCAATTTCATTTTAGAACATCTCCATTTATAAATGAGACACATTAGTTTTAATAACTATTTGGCAAAGTATGGAAAATCCATACATATTTAGAGAAGATTAATTTGATTGGAAACGTATGCAAGTGCATATTTAAGAGATCATTCACACATGTTTAATCCATCCTCTAGTTCAGTAGATGTGAAGGTTATATGGATATATTTGGCAATAAATCCTTTGAAAGAGCATAGGCTAATGATCAGTGAATGATGCTTATCAGACTCCATAAGTGCTTTATCTCATAAATGTATTACTCTGAGGAGAGATATTGGAATTCAGATCATGATGGATGTATCACCATTTAACCTTGGGCAGGGTCCAAGATGGTTGAAATCAGTGGATGTGTCAAGGATCCAAAAGGAAGAAGGAGGGATCATTTTGATCATTTTCACAGTAAAAATTGATGTAGTATAACTTGATTTAACTCTGTATGATCAGCACCACGTTATGCAAAAAGGGAAATTTGTAAGATCTTCATTACGTGATGCCTTTGGAGAATATGGCTATTCCTTCAGATGTGCAAAATGTTAATATTTATATTAATTCACAATGTAAGACCATATATTGAATATTTAAAAAAGGAAGTAAATTCTTAGCAGTCATAAAAATACATCCTTAAATTCCACAATTATAAATAAAGTAATAAAACTATTTTTTATTTATCATGTTTTCTTTTCTAAAAAAGCATATGTAATGCTATTTTACACCATTGTCATTAAATATCTGTGTGAACTTGGTACAGTTTAATCATATGAGACTCCAGAGAATTATAAATACAATCTGACACTCCTAAGGAGGGAAGGGTCATTGACACCATTGTGCAACAATGTCAAATGGATTAAACAATATTATTTAGTTTAGTTTTATTTTTGTTTGTAATTCATTTTTGTTTTTCATTCATTGACGTATAATACTAAGCAATACGGAAACGTAACATGAACACATTTTAAGTACAATAAAAATACTTTTGCCTTCCTGGTCTTGCAGACCAGTGCAATCAAGCCAACTCTTTTCATAATTCTTGTTGGACTGAAGATATCGATTGGCAAGAGGCTGCCGGGAAAATCCACTGTGACTGTTTCTTAGAGAATGCAACTTCTAAGGAAGTTGCACTACTGGGTGCTTCTTTTATCTGGCTAACTTCACATATCCAAAGAGCTTTTACCAAACATTATGTACAATCTCGATTTTTTTTTTTGAAAACTCCATTCAAGAAAGTACTTTGATTAAAACATTTTAATGCAGAACTCATTCTATAGCTTAACTTCTATATTCATAGTACATAAAAACTCTTTAAACCTGACAATAAATGGGCACCAATGAGGAATCATTTGTCGAAAAAGAACACCACAGATTTTTGAGGTAAATCATTTTTGTTTACATTGGTCAAGACATCGACAAAGTTATACATTGTTAAAACATTCAAATAATGAAAAGAATAAAACACAAAGCAATTACACAAATGTTTGAATTAATACTCAAAGAAAAATATCGGTTCTCTTTTTTTCTGAGATAGAGAGCTTCAGTGGTCTTAGTAAAAACTAATATGCCTACTAGAATTCTACCCAGTGGAAAGGTAAGTTTATGATGAGGTTTGAGAATGACATCCCTCTCTATTCAAAACATCAGAGCTCCTCTAGCAATGTGCTGTGTGAAAACACGCGTCATGCAGGAGATGAAGTTGAGTCATCAGAGCGTCGCAGTCTGTTAGTGTCTGCACATTGCTAGTGCAGTGGTCAAAAGCGTAGCCCTCCTTCGCCGTGACTCCGAGTGCTTTAGTATGGTTAGTGGAGTTGGCGAAAGGGGGCCACGACTGGAATGGATGTAGGCAGTTAATGGCGGCGTTGGACATGGAAACTGCTAGTAGACACTGGATACTGAGCTAACGGAGATGGTTGGGTAGTCCATGATAACAGCCCATGAGGATGCAGCAGAAGAGGTGCTCCCATGCAGAAGTGATGGGTGGTTACTGTGTGTGATGTTTTACCACTAGAGACAACCAAAGGATGATGGCTAGTGGTTAACCTCAGAAGAAGACTTCACTCTGCTAGGAACACACAGGTTTGTGCTTTAAGAGTTCTTCCCTGACATCTTCATCGTAATGGTTTTCACCTCTGTATACTCTCTCAGTCCGTAGTCACCCCTGGAAAATGGACAACAACCATTGTCAGTGTGAACAGCATTGTATTGAAAACATAATCATGATATGATATCATTGATATGCACTTACAGTTCACGACCATTCCCAGACATTTTGAATCCTCCAAAGGGACACTGGCAGCTCATGGCATTATAACAGTTAATCCTGCACACAAAAAATGCATTTCACAATTTCAACAATTTCATGACATATCATACAGCTCTGTTAAATTATACAGTGGCAGTGTGTTAGGATTCGTCATAAAATAAGTAATGACAGTTAATGAGACAATCAGTGACTGACTATGCTGTAAGTTTTTGAAAATGTTTTTTCAATGTTTGAGGCATGTAAATCACCCAGTTATTTTGGGGATGTAAACAAAACAAGTGGATATCAGTTGTGTTGCTTTTGATTTTGTTTATCTGTTAATGTGAAATATCTCTTACCAAATGGTGCCAGCCTGCACAGCTGCAGATACAGTCATGGCCTTGTTAAGGTCTTTGGTGAAGACAGCCGCAACCAGACCATATTCGGTGTTGTTGGCTCTCTCAATCACTTCTTCAATTGTCTTAAACTTCATAATCTGCTGTACTGGCCCAAATATCTACAAAAAGTGCAAACATGTGACACATCTTGTTTAGTTTATTATAATACACTCGCATAATGATCAGACACTATGTTAGTTACAAAAAGCTACATTTTGCAAACATTCCATGATGCTCTACTGGTACAAAAACAATAAGTCTTGTGCTACAAAGTATACCAATACCAGTGATACTATTACGGTACATCATAAATGTCATAGGTGGGTTTACCTCCTCCTTGGCGATGCGCATGTGGTCCTGTACATTGGAGAAGACTGTGGGCTCTATATAGAAGCCTTTAGAGGACAGAACTTTGCCACCACACTCCAGTTTAGCACCCTCAGTAATGCCACTCTGAATCAGCTCCAGCACACGACTCTGCTGTTCTGCACTGATCTAGAAAAGTCAGACATAAACATTTAAATTCTCTGAATTCGAATGACAGAATCCTTAATCTTTATTCCACATAATTATATGGAACTCTTGCAACAGGCATCAGACTTTTTAATAACAAATTGCGCAGGTAACGCAAATTGTTAATTTCTTTGTATTTAATTTATTAATAATATTTTTCATTATTTAAATTTAATAATTATTAAAACAATTTAATAATAATTAAAGTGTTATAGAAATAAACTCAAACTACGCCTAGTTTTTTGCAAAAATTATTAATTAAATTACATTTTTAATACATATATATATATATATATATATATATACACACAATACTGGTCAAAAGTTTTGAAACACATTCTTTATTATAATTTATTTATTATTTTTATTTTTTTTTTACATTTTAGAATAATAGTAAAGTCATCAAAACTATGGAATAACATAAATGGAACTATGGGAATTATGTTGTGACTAAACAAAATCCAAAATAAATAAAAACTGTGTTATAATTTAGCATCTTCAAAGTAGTCACCCTTTGCCTAGAATTTGCAGACATGTACTCTTGACATTTTCTCAACCAACTTCTTGAGGTATCACCCTGGGATGCTTTTTAAAAAGTATTGAAGGAGTTCCCATCTATGTTTGGCACTTATTGGCTGCTTTTCTTTATTATTTGGTCCAAGTCATCAATTTCAAAAACTTTTATTTTATTTTATTAAATTGTAGTTTTATTATGAAATAAATTAATATGGTGGCACAATTATATTTTTATCTACAAAACTAATTTCAAACATTTTAGCATACACCTTCAGATCAAAAGATTTTTAAGATCATGAGTCAAGTGTTTCAAAACTTTTGACCGGTAGTGTGTATATATATATATTATATATATATATATATATATATATTATATATTAGAGCTGTCCGAATTAACACATGCAATTTATTAAAAAATGTAACATGTTTATTTTTTTATATTGCAATTGACGAATTTACTTTAATACAGCATAAACCAGCATAAACACTGGTTTGGAGGGTGGAACCTTTGTAATGTGTTTGCCCGGTGTCATTACATTGACGCTCACTTCACAACACACTTAACAGCATATATATATATATATATATATATATATATATATATATATATATATATATATATATATATTTTGTGTGTGTGTGTGTGTGTGTTAAAATTTTATGTGAATTAATTAATAATGTATATCATTTGCATATGGTCTTACCTGAGGTCCCTGCTCAGTGATTGGGTCAAAGGGGTTTCCCACTGTCCTTCTCTGAGCTCTCTTGACACTCCTGCACACAAACTCATCATAAATGGGCTCCTCCACAAAGATACGGGAGCCAGCCGTGCAGCACTGACCACTATTAAAGAAAACACCCTGATGGGCCTGCTCCACTGCCAGATCCACTGAAAGACACAGAGTCCAACCATATTATTAAACAGTTGCCAGCGCAATACACTACACATGGGGCAAAAGCATTGCTAGTGACAGGTGTGAAACACTGTTATTAAGTGAAACAGTCTATCATAAAAATAAAAATAAATTATTATAGAAAGTCCAAAACAACAGGTGATAGATAAATCTGGAATGTTTGCCCTTAATGCCAATAACCCTTTCAAAGTAATATATTAATAGACTTGGAGCCTTAAGTTTATTGTTAAGCAGTTGTGGTTCATACGTGTATATGCATCTGTGTGGGATATTGGACACCTGGGAAAAAGGATGGACTGCCAAGGATGGCTGTGGCATTTGAAGGGTTAATGGAGCTACTAGATTTATGGCGGTGTTGTGATTCGTCCGGGCAGGATCCATTCAGCTGATTTATGGGGGGCATGCTCATGGCTGCTTAAAGCATTTAAAGGTTTGTTGAGCTTCTTAGAGGCCCGAAGGACCGTTCATCCAACGGTAATCAGGGGTTAAGGGAGTGAGATTTGTTCATTTGCATGTACAGTATATATGGACCATGCTAAAACATAATCAAGCAGATCTGTGAAGTCTTCGATTTTATCAGCAAGTGACAGAGAAGTTCTCGGAGGCAGAACCTGTGCACAAACTGTTGTGGCAGGACAAGAGGAGGAGAGCCATAAACAGTGTCTGAATACTTACAATCGGCATCTGCAAAAATGATGTTGGGACTCTTTCCCCCGAGCTCTAGCGTGACTCTCTTCAGATTGCTCTTTCCTGCTGCTTCTTGGATCAGCTTGCCTACCTGTGGAGAGAGAGAGGAGAGTTGCTTTAATCACTGGCAGCCACTGGACACCAGTGCGGAGCCCTACTAAATCTCAACATCAGTGGGATGCTGTCATTAATAAATCTTGCCTCATAGGGAGCCCCCATGACAAGGCAAACACCAGCACCACCACCACCACTACCAGGCCTCACATCTTAAATATCTATTAGTGCTCACGGTGGTGGCCAAGGAGAATGGAATGCCTCACTTCCTACATGGAACAGTATCTGTTGGTTAATCGAGAACAGGAAGAGTTGACCGCAGGTTTGCGTAGGATGCTCAACACTTTTTGGGGCCACAAAATAACAGTGAAACAAGACCCTTAAAATGCATTTATTGGCTTTGTAGGTGCATAAATGAAAGCATATGTATGAGTATGCAGTATGCAGTGAATGGGATTATTGGTCTGTTTTTGGTTTCTTATGTTTTTTTAAGCTAAGTCTATTGTTTCATAATTCCATGTCATTTGCAGCTCCTTCCTGAATCAGTTCACATCCAAACTAGATTTCACAGTTCCCTCCACTTAAAGTTTCTCATTAGTGGTGTCCGTGAGGACTGGCTCTCGTCTTACATGCTGTTCAGGGCTGAGTAAGCACCGCAGACACTGCTCAGCTGCTGGGCCCCGGCATTGTTTCACATCACAGAGAACATTATGCTCACTTTAAATTATTTTCTTCCAACTGTGTGTATGTGTGTGTGTGTCAGAGAGAGAGAGAGAGAGAGAGAGAGAGTCTCACAGTTTACAGCCAGCTCAGCACTCAGAGAGGCTGGCGAGCAGCACTCCTAACCATAAACAAACATTTGTAAATTTTTCCTTTCCATCAAACATACTTACTGACAGTGAATATTTTCTCTATCTGTTTTCCATCAGATAGCAGCGGATAAGTGGAGAGGGGAGAACACAGAGGGAAAACAACCCTGCTCATTTCCCTCTGAAACATTCACACAGTGGAAAAATGGAAGCCTCACTTTTTGCACAAACTTATCTTAAACGTTAGAATCCCTTCCTCTCATAGATACTTTGTGTTTCTGTGTTTGTCTGCAGTAATGAGCACTATCCCATTGAAAGAAGCATCATATCCCCTCAGATTTTGGAGACAAGTGGATTTTGAATGCAATTTCCAAAAAATTATATGTATCTTTGATTGTTTATTTGCACATTATTGTAGCTAAGTCACGCATTCTGCAAATCATTTGCTTTAAAATGAAAGTTCTGACATGATTTATCCACCGCTATGTCACTCAAAACTTGTATGACTTTTTCCCATGAAACACAAAAAGAGTTATCAAAATGTCAAAGCCGCTCTTTTCCATACAACATTTTGTTTTGTTTATTAAAACAGACACTCCTACTGAACATAAAAAAAAAATATATATATATATATATATATATATATATATATATATATATATATATATATATATATATATATATATATATATATACACAGTATATATATATATATATATATATATATATATATATATATATATATACACAGTGTGTATATATATGTATATTAGGTTGGGATTTGAACTTGGGTCACCTTGCTCATTAAATTAAAACTATTCCTCTAGACAAACACTTAGTTGAGGAACTACTAAAAAGAGTATACGTGCGGTGACATGTAAACTGTTCTTAGTAGTTCCTCAAAAAAAGTATTCCAGCCCAGTGGAATAAAATAAAGATATTTTAACCTCGTATGACATTTGTGGACATTGTATTTTGGCTTCACAATACACAAAGCATAATTTAAATTAATTTAAACTGACTGATCTCAGTTCTGAACACTCTGGGCTGTCAGTAAAGGGTTAAACTTTTGACGCACAGAGTCATGTAACCAAACAACATTGCGCTGTTCACAGTTTGTCTTTGGGAGAAACGGCAACAAAACTACATCTGGTAAGAAACCTAATTAAGTTTTTACATTGAAACCTGAGTCAAAAGATTAGAGTCTCTAGTTTCATCCGAAATGCCATTTTTTTAATTTGAGCGATTTATCGTGAAACCTACGGCGTTAAACACAATTTACACTAATGTGTACTTTAGCCATTTTTTTCCATAGAAATCCTATATTTACTGTGCATTATCGCACTGAGAATCAATGGGTTCATCAAAAGCTGAAAAAAATTGCTTTCAAAGGCTTTATATGTAGTTAGGATGAAAATAAGGTGCATTTCCATCTGTTCTGAGACCAGTACAAACAGGCAGCACACTGGAGGTTAAGTCATTACTAAATAGGGAGCGAGGGAGTATCCTATAACTCTCTATGCAGCTAAGTGCATTCACATCTGACCATAAATGCACATATCAGTCACGCTCGGGTCTCATTAGGTTAAACAACAACAATAATAAAAAAAACCCTCTTGCTTTAAGTTTACATTTAGATATATCACAAGATAAAAAAGACATCACACTGCACACTTGTCACAAAGGGACTTGACTCCTCAAATTGCAACAAAGGGCAGGTCTTACAGTGCCTTTGTAATACTCCGGAATCTATTACTCTGTTAGGGAAAAGGTCCCTTGTTGCCCCCACCCCTGGGCCATGTCCTCCCTCATACATATACACACTGAAGTGACTCAGAGTCTGTGTATGTACACAATCGCACAGCATGAGAGATCTCTGCTGCCTAATCAAGTCCAGATTAAAGCACAGAAACACACGCAGCAGTGGTGCAGCAGGCCAAGAGAAGAGCGAAAACCTGTGTGGCCGCTGCCCGAAAAGAGGAAGGGCGAGAGGGTTGGGTCTATGGTGATGAGTTTCCTGTGAAAGTCACTCAGTGGAAGTGTGGGTGAAGGCGGGTGGGTTGGGACTATTTTCAGAGTGACGCAACATTCATGTGATGATTTGTGTGGCGAGTGCACATTTCTTTCCAAGGCTCAGTCATCGCATTCTTGTTTTATCAATAACATTTTGATGCAAAAGAAAGAAGTTGTCATCGCAGTCATCAAAATTGCTGAGAACTGGGAAATGAGCTAACTGTCATTTCCCACAAAAAAGAAAACATCTGTTGCATTTTAAAAATGCTTTTCAAGGGCACAAGCTTGGGTTGTTTGCTATGGAAACAACACTTCTGTTTGTATTCTTATCATTAAGGGAAATATTGCGCACACAAGTTTACTTAGCTATCTAAATTGGGATATACAATAGACTTTATTTTAATTACTAAAGGCTAACCCATACTATAACAAATGTTACCTGCAACTGTTACCTTAAGGAGCTATTTCGACCTGATTTAACCCATCAAAATGAGTTTTGTTGGTGTAACCTAATGTATTATGGTTGAGCCAGTGATGTTAGATAGAATTCTTTTACTTGAAATTAACCAGTTAATTTACGTTACCACATGAAGCACATATTTAAGGTTACATTTTTTAGTGCAAACCCACAACCTAACCCTAAAAAAATTTTGCAGTCCAAATGAGGCCCCAAAATGTCCTCAAAGGAAGCTCACTTTTGGGGACAGATTTGTCCCCAAACTACAGTATGGTTAAGTATGTACACACACTCCTCCATGTTTCTTTCACAATGAATCTAAACACTTTTCGAATCAAGCTAATGGCATCATAAACCTTAGCACTATTCTAAACATCACCAAATCCACTTCAATTAATAAAACAACACATGTGAAATGTGTAGGGAGCGATCAAAACATGCACTAAAATTTTGAGATTTATGAGATGCTATAATTGAATAAAGGGCTTAAAGGTTCTAAGCAGTGAGGCTAGAAATAATCATTGTTTAAAATAAGCTGTCATAAGTTGTGTAGATGTCAGAGAGGCCTGTTTTAAAGGTGTAAATTCTGGTGCTCTATGCCTAACATGGTGTGCCCCCTTCAGTCCCTGGCTTTCTATTAAATTTATACAGTTTGCTTCAAAGAGTTTTTTTTTCTCCAGGGCCACAGTGTAACTGTCTAATGTCTGGTGTATAGAGCTGAATAGGAAGGGTACTCTTTACACAGGACACATATAAACTATTTGTGTTTTAACTTAGGTGTCTCGTAGTGAAGGGGGGAAACCATACTGGCACAATATAAATGGTCTTCATATCTTGTTTTTGTTCTGCGTCCATGAGAGACCACCTGTGGATTAATATCTCACCCTTACATCCATTTAAAACCTGTTTATTACAAAAGATTTTGGAAAGCCAGGTGGTTCACCTTGTGTGAAAGTGTGTTTGGTATAACAGATCAGACAGTCCCCTAGTATGGACTCTTTTAACAGACTGTGATGACAAATTTCCGTCTTATTTAGCAGGATAAATCTAGTAAATTCTTTAAATATTAAATTTTAGTAATTTAATGTGAATTTATAACATTATTCTTTGTGTTTTAATACCCTGGCATTAAAAAATAGTCTGCATTCCTGTGATGGGGGTTTAAAAAAATTTGTCATCTTTCTCTCTTCTGACTTCTGTAATCCACCACTCTGTATTTTTCTACTCTTTAATTTGTATTTTATTTTATTTTTTTTACAAAATTAATAGACATAATAAAAAAATATTTTGCTGTTGAAGCAAATGGGAATGCAAAAATAATAATTTGTCAATAGAGAGCAAAAGTCTGGTTTTCGGAAGTAAAAATCCTATTCATTTTTTCCACAGACAAGTTGATTTTTCAATGATAACTTGTAAACCTTTAAAGACAGACCTACCATGAGCTCTGAGGATGCTCATCGATGGTAAATGCTTCTGTTGAAGCCATCCGTCTGCGTTATTTTAACTTAATTGTTTAAATATCATGTTTGATAGCGAAATGCATGGTAAACAACTAAATAACCCATCAGCAGAGAAAGATCCACCAATCAGAGAACTGCAGCCAACCAAGCCCACGAAATGTGCCTCAGAGTGACTGCCCACTTCCATGACGCACTGTGAATAACGTAATCGAGTCGGTGTCTCTTCACCCTTAAACTACTTATCTATTTGTACATATTGTAATATTTTGCAATAAACCTCAAATATATTGTTTCTATAATAAACTACCTAAAATCAATAGTTTTTTTTCCCCGATTTTCAATTAGTTTTTTGCCTCAAAACAAAGTTTGTAATGTTGTGATTTACCTTGGAGTTGGTTGGTTTGGTTTATGGCTTACAACTCTTTTATGAATGATTTTATGAAAAGTCTATGGGAAAAATTAATGGGAAAAATACTTCCGGAACCCAGACGGCTGAAAAAGCAGATGGGCACTGTTGCGCTTTATATAGAAGTTTACCCCGTTATAGTTTACTTTTGAATTCTAAACCCAGAAATGTGAAAAGTGATAGTTCACCCAAATATGTCATCATTCACTCACCCTCAAGTTGTTCCAAGCCTGTGTGACTTTCTTTCTTCTGTGGAACAAAAAAGGAGATGTTATGTATTATGTTAGCCTCAGTCACCATTTACTTTCATTGCATCTTTTTTACATACAATGAAAGTGAATGATGACTGAGGCTAAAATAATACATAACATCTCCTTTTGTATTCCACGGAATTAAGAAAGACATGCAGGTTTGGAGCAACATAGAGGTGAGTATTTGATGACAGAATTTTCATTTTTGGGTGAACAATCCCTTTAAAGTAAAGTACGAGATACACAGCTTTCTCAGAACTCTCATTGGAGTCCCGCACAGCAATGATGCATAAACGCGCTACTCCCTGACTCATCCAGAGCTGGTGCTCATCACACTGGTCACTATGTCAAATGAGGAGGATGAGGAAAGCGGGTGTGATTCTTCCATTTGTCTGATAGGAAAATTACCTCAGTCGATCCTGTGAACGCCACTTTGTCTATGCCCATGTGTGAAGCGATCGCGGCTCCCACAGTTGGCCCATAGCCTGGCAAAATATTGACGACTCCTGGTGGAAACCCAGCCTGTCAAAACAGTGTGAGAGGAAAAAGCTTTAGATGAGAGTTGAGCCAAGAACACCACAGGCCGTGGAGGGGGAATCCAGACCCACCCCAACCTCCCTACAGGCCCTGTGGAAGACAGGATGAACAGAACATCAAAAGGAGGAGAAGAAAGTAGGCCTCTTAATCCCAGAGAAAGGGAGAGGCAGAACAACAAGGGTTTGAGTGCAGTGGAGATCAGAGAAAGAAAGAAAGAAAGAAAGAAAGAAAGAAAGAATGATGATCTGTCACAGTATGCCTCATTTGCATGATGTTTGTGTTGTATCACTTTGTGTTGATAATTTTACTATTGTATTATGAAATTGATGTGGTCAGCATACACTGTAAAAAGTGGTAACCTTCAATTGTTACCTTAATGGGTTCATTCACCCTGAAATGAAAATTCTGTCATTTACTCAGCACCTTCATATGGTTCCAAACCTGTGTGACTTTCTTTATTTGTGAAACACACTCACACATAAATAAGATGTCAGGCAGAATGTTAGCCTCAGTCCCCATTCACTTTTATTTATTTAAGTGAATAACATTTCCTTCTGTGTTCCACAAAAGAGAAAAAGTCTTAACAACATGACAGTGAGGTAATGATGACAGAATTTTATTTTTTGGGTGAACTATCCCTTTAAGGAGCTATTTCTACCCCGATGTATTCCGGTTGATTCAGTGATGTTAAATAATATTTTTGACCTGAATAAAACCTGTTCATTTAGATGTTTCCACCTGAAACACATTTTTTTCAGTATAGAATATCCTAGGTATGTTTTTGCAGATGTGGCCTAATGTTATTATGTTTTGTCTCTTTGATCCTCATTAATTTTTTACCTCTTTGATCAGAGCACCAATATAGAGGCAGGTGAGAGGGGTCTGCTCAGCAGGTTTCATGACAACGGTGTTTCCGCAGCACAGTGCTGGCCCCAGTTTCCATGCTGTCATCACCAGCGGGAAGTTCCACTGTACAGACACAGGTCAGGAATTTACTGTGGGAGCTCGTTTACATGTCGCCATATCTTTATTTCTTGAGAACGTAACTCCTCCACTAATGATTTCAGACTCCTGCACTGCACACTCATTTACTTATTCCCACACATAATGTTTCTAAAACAGAGTCTTCTGTATCACTTCAGCACAACAACTACATTCCAGTCATTTTCCTCTACAATGGTCAATGACCTGCTGAAGGGATTTGGTGTGTACTGTTTAAACTATGTCAATTCTCATTTTTCTCATCTTACACAGAGGTCTGTAATGGTGATCATAGACTCCTTAATTACCAAATACAAATTACAATCTCTTCTTTATGCAAGTTCCTAAGTTATTTGGCTTATTGTGGAGTTCTTTAAGTTCAGTTCAATTCATGTTGCATTAATTGCACACTTCAGAATACATTGCAAAAGCAATGCAGATAAATAAATACATATTAAACATAGAAGATTAATGAATAAAAAAAGATAAATAACTACATAAGGACACTCTTCCTGTTTTTTTATTTATCTTTAATATGTATTCATTTATTGTATTTTAATTATACTTATTTTAAATAAGAAAACAAAGACAAATTATCTCTCCCTTGTTTCTACTAATGTCCTTCAACTGCTTCTCACTCCCATTCACCCCCACCTTTCACTCTCTATTTCTATGTCCATTTCACTTTCTTTTCCTACTTCCGTAAATAATCTGGGTAAAAACTCACAGGAATGATCTGTCCACACACTCCAATGGGCTCATGCTTTGTGAGGGTGAAATATTCTCCATCTGTGTGATAGAAAGAACAAAAGGGACCAGAATGTTACAGTAGAGTGTTGTCAAATGAAACATTTGAACTGTTGCTGGTTTATACATTGCATTCACCAAATAAATCATTGACTGATGACGTTACTCAAAAGTAGCAAAATGTCCTCACGTAACACAAAAAAGAATCTAGGTAAAATAGATGAATTCTACACTGTAAAAAATGTCCGTAATTTTAACGGTAAAAGGATGTAAAAATACTACAATAAAAAAAAGTTACTGTAAAATATATGTTACATTTTTTTAATATATATTTAAAAAGATTTAAATTTGAAATTTTTAGATGTTTTACAGTACATTTTTTAGATGTAAAAAGCATGATTTTCCCGTATAATCAACTGTAAATATTTATATTATGTTATTAACAAGAGAGTACATGTACTTTTTACGGTAAATTACAGAATTCCCTGCATGACCCATCACATTTCATTATATTTTATGGGAATAGTTGTTTCTTCTTATTTTTAATATCACTTTGGGGTGTTCTGTGTTATATCTGATATAGTTTAGTTCATGTTTATTGCATTATTTTAATTTCACATGTGTTATCCTGATGGTGTTAAGTGTTTGTGTGAGCGACACTGAGCACTGTTACTACATATTTATTGGTCATTGCTCTTGGAAAGGCCACTACTGATGAACTTCATGTCATCATGTGCCCTTCTGTAATTACTACAGTGATTAACAATACATTATAATGTGAAAAGAACAAGAGACTCTTTTCAATCAAAGAGTTCTACATAATATTGCTGTCTACCACCCTCTCTTATTTTAGGGCAACATGGAAAAGAGTGTGATCACTCCATCCCTTGCCGTGGAAACGTGTAGTTGGCGTAAAGCATCTGGACGAGAGGCACACCAATGATTCATCTCACTTGGTGGCCAGATAAGAGAATGCCAAAAACACACATTCTGTTTGTTTGTGCTGTAATTTTATTACGGATGAGATTGGAAATGAAATAAAGCAAATCACTGCGAGTTCCCGCTATGCAAGTTTGGTTTAGCAACACAACAAAGGCCCAGTGCTGAGCTCAAGCGCTGACAGGGAGATTTACAGTTCTTTACCCCTCCATTCTTCATTTTTATTTTTTTTCTGCTGTGAAAATCGTATCATAACAACATGCAGCGGCATGGGTGCTTATTTGTGTAAGATGAGAGAGAAAGAGAGAGAGAGAGAGAGAGAAAGAGAGATAGTATAAGGGAGCTCTTATCAAATTAAAGAGAGTTTAGAGTGTATAATATGTGATTTAGTATGTATTGAGGGTAAGACTGAGTGAGACAGTATGGGATGAGTAAAAGAAACACTGTAACACTTTGAAGCCCACCTGAAGTTGTTCAAAAGTACACTTTTCTTTGATGCAGACTTCACAAAGACAACATGGCCATGACCAGTGTTGGGTGTAATCCAATTACAAAGTAATTAGTTGCTGTAATCTAATTACTTTAGTAAAAAAAGTAGTGCAAATTCTCAAAGGACAAAAAAGTTAGGTTTCTTCCATTTCATAAATTAGGTTTAAGAGACAGAGGACAATGTGCAATATGAGAGTTGGGAGATCTTGCAGAGTGCAAGCCAGTGTAAGCTAAAAGAGTGAGACAATCAGAGAGCGATGGTGAGAGACAGTGTTGGAATGCACAATAATTACATGGACGCCCGACAGCGGACACCTCTCTCTCTTCTGCACCAATTCTCTCTTTCCTCCAGCCTATGTGGCCCATGTGATGGGGGGGGGGGGGCCTGTAGGGCGGCTCCACGATCTCCCCCGCACACACACACACACACATACTTGCACATACTTGCACACTAATGGCTGCACCGTGACATCAGAGTTGCAAGTCTGCTGCTGTCCCGTAGTCTCCAGGCTCCCTGCCGCGTTCCTTTCAAACAACTAAATTAGCCCCCCCCCATGCCCCGTAGTGCCCCCCCCAGCCCCATAGCTATCACTGCACTCCACCGATGGCAGCGCTCCACAGGAGGGTGGCCATTAGCACTCAGATTTATAACTGTTACGGGACCTCATCTGTTTACCCTCAATGCACCTCCATAACCCCACAACTTCTTCTGCAGGCCTCAGAGAAAACACAGCTCTACCCCTGTTCCAGCATCTCGCCATATCTGTTGTCTCTCTGTTCAAGGCCAAACTTAAGCTGAGAACAAGCATGTGTAGTTCCTAAACTTTCTACAATGTGCCTTCACCTAAGGGTCTTTGTTGCTTTCACATAGAGATTTGTTTTGACATTCAATCAAGTGCAGGATATGAATTATAGATATCAACAATTCAATTTTCACTAGTTAAAATGCAAATTCTTGATATCAGGAATGGAATTACTACTAGTGAAAGTGCAAATTTTTTGTATCAGAAATTACATTTGCACTAGTAAAAATGTTATGCATGGCTGATGTGTGAAATTGGAGAAATTATTTATAGATATCTGTAATTGCGTATTCAATAAGAGTGAATGACAGGTCATTACATTACAGTTCCAGATATAAAAAATTATGGATTTTACTAGCTGAAATTCCATTTTTGATATCAAGAATGTATATTTCTGCAAATAATGACATCATATTTTAAATTAATAACAACTTTTTTACTAGTACAAATGTAATTACTGATATAAAAAATAGCACTTTAATATGAAAGTGGGTGTGTGAAGAAAAATAGTAGTAATTCCATGCCTGATATCAAGACAGCATTTTAACTAGTGAAAACTGAACCGTCTATAATTCATAAATATCTCAAATTAATATCCTACACATGATTAAAAGTCAATTCGACTTGCCATAGTGGAGGGCGTCTTATCCTCTGTACTCGCCAAAAATCTTGTTCTGCATCACTGTGCCACCAGCTTGCCATTTTGATAACGATTATTTATTATATAGATGTCTAATCAGTAGACATATTTGTTCTGTGTTGATATAAGTGACATGCATTATGTCCTTTTTTATTTATACCGTACTGTACCTAACTCTGCGATGAGGGTTTATGATAGGATGAGTGTTAGCTTACCAGTTGGAATTGTGGAACCGTGGATCTTGTCTGCCCATCCAGCAAAATATCGCAGAGTCTTAATGGTTCCCTGAAGGTCCACAAAGAAGGTGGGAAGAAAAGGTTTCCCGCTGTCCAGAGACTCCAGGGTCTGGGAGGACAGAGGACAGATGAGAGAAGGATCGAGTGCGTGGGTGTGTGATGAAACATTGCTCATTGGGATTAAACCTGACACCCCCCAATGCTGAATTTAGACTTAGCATATCTAAAGCACACACTTTACCTCTGCTCCCCTAGGAAACATGATACTCATATAACCATCACCAGAGACCTGGCTTTGTTATCTCTGTGTCAACCAGGCATGATTTGTAATCGGTGTGGGAATAGATTGATATAAAGAATGATCATAACCACATGGACATCACATTTCTCTTTCAAAGCAATTCGCTCTGACACTTGTTCAGATCTGGATGGAGAAAATCTGTTGTTTCAGTCCATTTAAGACAGAGTTTAAACTGCAACATGAAAGAAATTAATTCGAAATGGCCATGGCCTGCTCAGGAGAGCCGCACTCACAGATACAAACACATCACTTTTGTTTTTAAAACTGTCTCTTCAGACACATATCCGTGAGTGGGAAGTAAAAGCAGATGTCCTTGGCGGAAGAAAGAGATAGAAGCTTATCATAGCATAGCACAATACCTCTATTTTACATTTCACTCCAAACTTAAGTGATCGTTAGCACCCAAAGGTCATGCGTCCCAACCCAGTGTTGCCATCGTCATGGGTTTCAGACATTTGCAGAACAAATCAAAATTATTAGGAAAAAAGTCCATCAGCCCCTGCCATGAAGCTTTAATTAGCCAGAGCCAGACAGACAGGCTCACTCATTAGACACTTGCTTATTGTTGTGAGCGTCTTTGTCTGTCTAGATGGCTTTGTCCTTTTAAATCTTATTCTCACTCACCCAAAACTGGTACTGACTAGAATGAGACTTGATTTAAGTCTGAGGGCCATTAGTTCGTGAGTGAAAGTGATAGTTATGGGGGAATCAGATGCCAACAAGGGAGCATGGGCCAGGTACTTTGGTTGTAGTCCAGCCATCACAGAACTTATGGAATTGATTATCAGATCAACTACGTATCAAAAAAGTAAAAACAAATAAAATAAAATGTGATGCAGCGTTTTTAAAGAGCTGAATGCAGTTAGTTCCACAGTTACAGCTGCCGTGTTTATTTATTTATTTTTTTTCCTTTAAATACCATGCATAAAATAGAAACTCTTGAAAATAGGTGTCCTGAGAAATAAATAATCTCTGCGACAGCCCTAGGCTCTGTAAATAGCAAATCGGAAAACTTGTAAATGGCTCTCTGCCAATGGCGTGAGTTTGAAGCGGGACTAAATGATTGTCAAAACTATAGCAGATGGGGGAATGTTTGGTTAAAAAGCATTTTTTCATTTGCTATGATCAGAATAGCATACTATCAAACTATCATACTACTCTTACTATTTGTAAAGAATATATATATATATATATATATATATATATATATATATATATTAGATTTTAAGATTTCTAGTTTTTCATGATTAATTTTAGATTTTAAGAAATACATATATTTTCTTAATGTATATATATTGCATAATATACTATTATAAATAATAACATATAATATATTTTGAAGGCAGATTTGTTTACCGAAAGGTTAAAATGGGTTCTTAGGACAAAAGTATTTTTCATGAAAGTCAGCATTTTTTCACATTTTATCGGGCAGGTTGTCACTTGTGTTTTAAATGTCATACACGTATACCATTTATTAATTACATTATTTCTTTCTCATATTTTATATGTAACCTTTTGCATTTTGTGCTTCTTAATTGTTTCCCTTTTTACATTTTGCTAAAAAACCTATAATAGGATGTTTAATGCAGGTGTCAAATTAAAGAGCGGCATTCATTTTTTTTTGATAGTTGTGATGGTGGGAAAACAATTCCACATCACCCCCCAATGTAAACATGAAACCTACACCACTGGTTTAGTGACAGGTTCCATTGTGACAACTTGCCTCATATAGTGTGATAATATGCCCCACTATAATATATATATATATACACTACCGGTTTCACTAAAGTTTTGAAACACTTGACTGAAATGTTTCTCATGATCTTAAAAATCTTTTGATTTGAAGGCGTATGCTTAAATGTTTGAAATTAGTTTTGTAGACAAAAATATAATTGTGACAACATATTAATTTATTTCATTATAAAACTAAAATTTTATTTAAAAAAACGTTTTTTTGAAATTGATGACTTGGACCAAATAATAAAGAAAAGCGGCCAATAAGTTCCCAACATAGATGGGAACTCCTACAATACTGTTTAAAAAGCATCCCAGGGTGATACCTCAAGAAGTTGGTTGAGAAAATGTCAAGAGTATTCTAGGCAAAGGGTGACTACTTTGAAGATGCTAAAATATAACACAGTTTTGATTTACTTTGGATTTTGTTTAGTCACAACATAATTCCCATAGTTCCATTTATGTTATTCCATAGTTTTGATGACTTTACTATTATTCTAAAATGTGAAGAAAAAAAATTATAATAAAGAATGAGTAAGTGTTTCAAAACTTTTGACCGGTAGTGTATAATAAACATGTATATATAGTCTATAGTATCCATGCCTCATTATAAAAATACATAAAAATTGATTCCTGCCATTAGCTTCTTGCTGATCTATGGTGAAAAGGGTGTTGGATGGTTACACCACAGAGGAATACTCACAGCAAGGTAGGCTCTGTCTCTTTCCACCAAGTCAGCCAGTTTGAACAACAGCTTCCCACGTTCAGATGCATCCATCCTCCTCCATACTGAACCCAGAGAGAAGGCCGAACGTGCTGCCTGTACAGCTTTCTCCACATCAGCCTTAAAGAAAGAGAAAAAGAGGGGATGAACAGAGGTAGAGAAACAAGAAGAGAGGGGAGAGCTGTTAATGATATAACCTTATCCTGTAAACAGGTGTTTGTCCACCTCTGGGACAGATGAAATCCATCTATTCCGGATGAGACTCAATGACTTTCCCAGTTGCACGTTCACTTTTACGGTTTTCCACACTCTCTGCCTGATTTACTAAGGAACTATGGCCTCTAGCTTACTTAAACATATTAGACTAAACTACAGCCATCCCCCCACAACCCACTCCAAATTTGGACGCTCATTCATGCTGATTGAAGGCTGAAAGTGAGAAGCACAATAGCTGTGCTGGACGACTAAATGTAGTCCAGCAGTGCAATTGTGCCAAACCTGTTTCTGGCAGTGGTTTGATCGTATACCAATACACATTCATTTGCTGCATGCTAAGAAAGCACACACACCTTATCTGCCTCCTGTACATCACAGATCTTCTCCCCTGTAGCTGGGTTGTATGTGGGGAAGACCTTACCGCTCACAGAATCATGCCATTCGTTATTAATAAAAATCTGTGGAGAGAGAAGAGAAAGACACTGTTTAGTTTTCGCAATGGTGAGTCCTTTTAGAAGAAAAAAGGCGAGAGTGTGTCAAAAATGAGAACCACAGTTAGGCCTACTTTATGTTAACGTAACACAGCTAAACAACTGGAAATGTGAGAAGTCAGCATTTTAACGCAGAAAGTGTCCAAAAACTATATGTCTTTAGACTCATATGAGTAGTTGCAGTGAGTTTGTTTAACTTCATGGTGATACACAGAAATAGGAGAGAGTGTCTTTCTCCCCTTGCGTGTTTAATGGTTGTGGTGTGAGAGGAATCTCTGTGAACTGTGTTCTATTGCAGGGCTGCCCAATATCACGCTCCTGGGAGTGATCCAGCAACCAGACAGAAAGAGGTGGGGTAAAGGGGAAAGGAGAGATAAATCCCTATCAGACACACACACACACATACACACACACAGACAGAAGTGCATATGGACAAGCACACACTTAGGCAAACACTGAGATACACACAGAGACACGTTTCACAACATCACTGCTCGTTTACGAGATCATAAAACACGTGCCGCACTCTGGCTCTGGTGATGTGTTAAAAGAAGCGGTCCGTAAAACAACCGCCTCAGATTCCAAAAGATGGATTTTTCAAGCTCAATAAAAAAGAAAGGAAAAATACTTCATTATTCACACAAATTTTGTTTTCAAAGGACACAAAGTGCATATGTTGCAATGAGCAGAGCCAAATAAGTTGCTTATCGAGCGTGATTTCAATATTTAAATGAGACTTATGGAAGATTAAAAGAGACAAAAAGAGAAAAAAAAAATACATCTGTCAGCATTTATTTACCTTTGTGTTGTTCTGTTGGGCAACAGGATCTGTTGTTACCATTCCCTTTTATTGTATTGAAAAAAGATGCAATTAAAATGAATGGTGACTGAGACTGTTAGGCCCCAACATTCTACCTAACATAGGACAAACTTTTGTGCCCGTACTGGTTTAGAACATCATGAGGGTGAGAAAATGATGAAAGAATTTAATTTTTTTGGGTGAACTATCCCTTTAACAGATGCTGCTTATATACTGCACGCCAATGGACATGTTTAGTTCTTGCAAACTCTTGATTTCAACAAAACTCTGACAGATCAGGTGTTATTCAAACATCAGCTGGCTCTGAGTTGAACATGCACACTTGTTCTCTTCCTGTCATTTGTGTATAGAAGACGAGGTTCGGTTCAAAGAAAGCTTAACGCAGGGTTCAAGTGTGCCGTTGCCCTGGGCCTCCTCAAACTCTCCAACATGTTTACTAATGTAAACTTACAGGCTTAAGTAGAATTTAATTGGCTGTAAACTGCGAGGACTGTTTACTTTAGGACAGGTACAAAATGGCAGTTGATATGGAGCCCTGTTTGCGGCCTCAATAACCCCCACTTTTTCTCTGTCTCTCCCCTAAAATTGGCATGAATAAATCACTCCTGGACATGGTGTAAGTATCAGTCTGAACCATACTGATTCCTCTCCTATACATTTACATCAGCCTCCCTTCTCTCTCTTCTAATTCTTCCTTTCCTCTTCCCCTCCCTCTTCCTTACAGGCTTTTTGCATTAAGGGGCCACCTTTAATCTATCTGACTCTCATTTGGATCACTTCATCAAAGTGTCAGTGGCCTCATCGAGCAGAAGGCCCATTACAAAAACAGAAAGCCCCGTAGAGGAGCGAATTAGTTTTCAAATTTATAGAGGCCACTGTAGTGGAATGCTTTAAATCAGAGGCAGACTGTGACAGGCCAGTGGGCTGGGGAAGAATGCAGACGGTGGTCAGCTTTATGCTCTTCGTAACCCCACACTTACGGCACCCCGGAATGGAGGAGCGGGGAATTCTGGGTGAGATGCGGACTGGGCCACCATCTAAATCACGACTAGAAAAGGACGACCATTAGAGGCCATTTGGCTCAGTCTTCCCTGAGCTCTGGGGGCTCTCGGACTTTTGTCTCTTTCCATTGATAAAGTTGATAAAGAGCGACAGGGCAGCGCCGTAAATCAACTCTCAAGGTTTCTTTATACTTTGGCTTTGATTAAAGAAAAGGGATAAGAACAAGTGCAAAAGTGCAAAAATTCATATTGATCACCGTTTCTTTGTGGTGCCCCTGCTGGAGGCTTCAGTGTGGCCAAATTGAAAAGGTTTGTTTCAGGCAGAATGGTACGAAGAGCTTGAAAACGAAAAGAAAAGAACGACTTCAGTTAGTATGAAAACTGACTGCCTAGCTATGACAACTAGATTTTGTTTATAACAGCAGGGGGGTAGAAAGTTTATTATTTTTAAACAAAACAGACACTTAGTGTAGTATGCAAACAGAAAGAGAATGCCTCTGCAGTGAATGAGCTGGCAACGGCCCACAAACACATCGACTACAGGCTGTTACGAAAGTGGACAGAGCAAGGATAGGTTAGGGTTTTATGTGCAGGCCACAGCACAAGACAGCTGCAAACATTTAGAATCACCTCATGTTTTTTATTCGAGCTGTCAGTCTCTCAGTGCTGACTACGCTCGTCTGCAAAGCTAATTAGATGGTGAGATATGCAGCGCCTATCGTAAACACATTGTGGAAGAGGGACCCACAGCGCACGATGACAGCATCATTATGCTTCTACTTATTGCTGAGATGTTTATCAGCACATTACTTCACACAGGAAAGGAGATTATCACCCAAAAAAGCAAGAGGTCGACTTTGTTCCTCTAGAAATACTTGAGCTAGATGGGCCTTTTTTGGGCTGACTTGAAGAACTCTAGCAGTTGTACAATGCTGATCCATTTCTCATTTGCACCAGTGAGCTCTCTGGAGGCTTCGCACAACTGCAGGAGGAAGCGAAGCGGGAGCGGGGATGGAGGATGCCAGAGCTCACTCTACAGCCAGTGAAACATCTGTTTGGCCGCCAGCAACTTCTAATGGCTCAGACACATGAGAAAAATTTAATGGCAAACATTTTTTGGCCATTGTGAAAATTATTCGTTTTTATATGTGTGTGTTCTTTATCTGTGTTTTAACAGGATAGGCCAGAATTCCAGAGCCAGACAGATTGTAACAGGGCACCTGCAGTCTTGGTCTCAGTCTGCACAGGAAGTTTCATATCCTTTCCAAAGCAGTTCACGTTCATTCTGACAGTGGACACACTTTAGAGAAATATTTGGGGTTCAATAGAATTATGTTGATTACCACAAAAATAAATTTTGTCTTGGCCCTCTTTTGTTTTTTGTTTTTTTCAAGGCAAAAAAATGTGTTACAGTGAGGCACTTACAATGGCAGTGAGTGTGGCCAATCTGTAAATGTTAAAATACTCACTGTTTCAAAAATATAGCCACAAGACGTAAACAGTATGCGTGTTAACATGATTTTAGTGTGATAAAATTGCTTACGAACCTTTTCTGTGTAAAGTTACATCCAGTTTTACAACTTTGTTGCCATGATGACATAAACCCTAAAATGACTGTAAAAATGACGATTTAAACAACTTTACAACTCAAATAATACATTACTTTTAACAGAAGAATTAATGTAAGTGCTTTTATAAAATTATAAGCTTCACATTTCTGCCTTTAAACCCTCCAAAAATTGGCCCCATTCACTTCCATTGTAAATGCCTCACTGTCACCTTGATTTTTGCTTTTTTTAAAGAAAAGGACTGACGAGTCGAAATGATTTTTTGTGGTAATCAACATAATGCCACAAATGCTGTAGATTGAGCTTAACTTGTATTGATCCTGGTATTTGCCTTTAACATGTTGATAATTACAAGTGTTACAGGAGATTAGGGAGCTTAAGACATCTTTTCCACAATCCTTGCAATTACCACAGCAGAGATGTGAAATCTAACAACATAACTAACCAGTCTCCATTTGTCTGTCCAAGTATACATAACAAAATGGGTACTTGAATATCTGAAGGATGGACATCAGCTGAGCAAGTGTTAAATAGGCCTACATGCCATGCATCACCTCTGTTTTTTGAAACATGCGTACGACGCATGCTCCAAAACGTGGAGCAAAGCCGAGTACAGTTGTGGTCTGATTAACGTGTATAACATGCATGCAGGACAAATCTGAGCTACAATCGCATTATTTAGGTCTGTTAGTCCGACTTTGCAAAAATCTGATGGTGCGATTTCATGCATTTACATGACATTTTAGAAAGACAAATTTTTAACTGGAACTTTTAAAGTGCATGTAAACTTACTGAATGACACCCAGAGACATAATAATAAAAGTTTGTGAGATTTTTGTCCGCGTACTTGTGCAAAACAATTAGAAGTAATGAGCATGATATGGCTAATCATATAGAGATACAAATAGTGCTTTTTGTCCCTGAGCAGAGAGAAAAACACTGAAAAGGCCAAAGATAATAAATGATGGAGATGTGAAGAATAGAGAAAGAGTGTTGGGGGGGGGGATGATAAGTCAAAGCAAAAGAGGGTGTAAGAGAGAGGAGTCCTCACTGTGCCGCTTACTATAAATCAAGACTCAGTGTATGCTCTACTTTGGGCGCTGTTTGATGTGCAGAAATGGTGAGTTTTGAAGTGAAAAACTCCAGAGGTATGGGACAGGCTCTCGTAAGCCAGGGCCACTGACCCTAACAGTGAGACAGAGCCATATATTACACCCTGCTGGACAGCTTCTAGAGCAGAACCCCCCCCCCGACTCCCATCTGTACTATCTCATGCACTGACGGATTGATGGGGCCTACCTCATTCACTCATGCTGTCTCCCAGATTAGATACAAAAGTCCCCACTTCAGCTCACACTACTGTCCTGGCTGGACGTTTAAGCCCCTAAAATATAAAGACATGTCCAACAAATGGCTATCAAATGTCTCTTTCCCAATGAAGTTCTCAGTATAAAACTCACTTTCCCTACCCAATTTGTTTTAAAATCACCCCACAAATATAAAATCATAAATATTTAACCACAATCACACAAAGATCACTTAAATATGCATACATGTGGATTGTCTTTAAAATACAGGGCCTATTTACTGCAAGGCAGGCAGTAAATAAAACTGGTAATGTTGTGGTAATAAATCAATATATAGATTTAATTGACTATCTTTGAGACATATCAGTGATTGAAAACAACATTTAATCAAAATTTGTAATTATCAGCTGCAGCGAACGACACAAGGGAAAGTGAGAGATTAATAGCCTGTCTCCAGTTTCCTTGCTTATTCCAGGTTTAAGTCTCAAACGTCTACATCACTTATGTGTTATAACTGAGTGGTGTGAGCACATCATCACCCTGCCTGCTGGAATCCAACACCTCTCTTTCAAAAAGACTCCTGGGTCCCAATCAATTTCACTAACATACACACACCTATCAACAAAACATTTTCCTTTTCTCTCTTCCATCTTGGAAGAAAAAAAAGAAGAGAAAACATCAATAACCAGCCATCACTGGAGACAAATTTATGGCTTCCTTAGTGCCATTATCAGCCCAGTGGGCCAGCAGACAGAGAGAGACCTTCTTCAGCAGACTAGCTCTCCCGTGACTAGTCAAACACATGCTCTTTATACACACTCTACCCTCTCAAGCAGCCGGTATGTTAGGAGAAACTGTAAGCCTATAAATTGTATTGTGCTCTTAACTCAGGTGTCTGTAATTACACACTAAACAAAAGGACTTTGACAAATATCAGCAAACAATAAGTGGAAGCTCAATCGTAAAAGTTCAATGGCAGGGCAGAGGGAAGATAAGTCCCATATCGCTGTGTTTAATCTTAAGTCCGTAACACAAACACGCACACACTGGTACAGGTGTAGTGATTGTCACATAATGAGTACAAACGGGAGTGTGTATCAGTAGGGTGAAAAGCTTACTGGAGAGGACAAAGGCCGTGTGTTAGCAATCACCACTCATTTTTACTGTCATTTCACTGTACACGGAACAATCAAACTAACAATCTAGGTTATTCACATTTGGTGTGTGCAAAAAAAATAAAAAAATACAATGCAGTATAATATATACTCACTGAGCACTTTATTAGGAACACTATGGTCCTAATAAAGTGCCCAACGTGGAACCTCAAGGTTCGACGTGTTGTGCATTCTGAGATGCTATTCTGCTCACTACAATTGTTGTGGTTATCCAGTTACTGTAGCCTTTCTGTCAGCTCTAACCAGTCTAGCCATTCTCCGTTGAACTTTCTCATCAACAAGGCGTTTCCGTCCGCAGAACTGCCGCTCACTGGATGGTTTTAGTTTTAGTACCATTCTGGTGGTTGATGTGAACATTAACTGAAGCTCCTGACCAATATATGCCTGATTTTATACATTGCACTGCTGCCACATGATTGACTGATTAGATAATCGCATGAATAAGATGCAAGTGTTCCTAATAAAGTGCTCAGTGAGAGTAAATCCATGTGATATGATACCATCCAACAGAGTATTTCAATTATACTGAGTTAGATACAAAGTGAAATGTTGCAGAGGGCTTATATTATGATGAAAGAATGCATTCTTGAATAAGACTTGGTTGCTGGTTATGATCTGTGTATCATCACCATTATGTTGCATTTGTAATAATTGCTGTAGAGTTTGTTTTGTAATGATTATTTATGACAATGCCTGACTGAATCAATAGCCACTAACTTTTCCTTTCCCTGCTTGAAATGAATTGTGCTACTATGAACACCAGAACTGAATAGGAGGCATGAAGAAGGTTACTCAGTATTTACATAAGTGGTTGTCAGCGATAGAAGAATGAGATTATGCCCATTAATGTTATTTCCATAACTCAGAGCCTCTGGCATTGAGCTCTGCTCATTAACAGCAGAGAAAGTACGATTTAAGAGGTCTCCAAGGAGTCCAACTAAAATGGCTTAAGCCAGACTTACACAAATAATAAAAAACTTGGCCCCACACTGACTTCATTTGAAAGAAAAGTATCGATCGGGCATATCTGAACTGTTACATCAGGGCCTGTACTGTGCTGCACCAGGCACACAAAATCAAAATAGCATGGGGGTGGGGGCGTGGGGGTAGAGCAAGAGCGAGACGGAGAAGTGAAGGGAGTTCACATCACTAATGCCCAAAGTGGACCCCCCCCACCCCCCTCCCACACACACACACACACACACTCACACCCATACACACTCATACAAATAGCACATACTGGATAATTCAAATTCCTATGAATACATCCTTCTCACACTCCCATCTGCTTTTGAAAGAAGTTATGAGGTAAGAGGAAGAGAAAGAGCGGGAGATGCAGGGTGTGTAGGACACAGGAGTCTCCAGCTCTTGCTCTGAGTGAACTTCGCTCTCGTTACCACCGTGATTATTGCCCTGTACTGCTCTTTGCCGGCTTTATCCTCTCATCTCACAGTAATAAAATTATTTTCAAAGCTGGTAGAATTTAAGGTGAGCTAACCAAGAAAACAAAGGTTGTATGAGATTGTCTCTCAATATTTGGGACAAATCAACACTTCTTGATTATTTTAAAAGAGGACAATAGGGGATGACATAACAATGGTCCTGTTGGTTATGTCTTCTGAAAATCCACAAATCAGTGATGTGCTGACATCTTTTGTAATTTCTCCTCTTATCATTATTGGAAGCTTCTTATACCCCTGCCATTTTCAAGAGTGATCCAAATATCTGTCACACTCAATCCATAAAGAATTATAAAACACATTTGGATTGGATCCCTGAGAATGTGCATTTGATTACACTACTGCAAATATTGTCATCGAGTTTTGGCAAAAGTTGTTGTTGTAGTGATCGTAGTATTGAACATACTGGTAACACTTTGCAATAAGGTTCCATTCTTCAACATTAGTTAATGCAAAAGGTATCATACTACAACATTTATTAATCTTAGTGAATGTTAGTTAATAAAAAATACAAATGTTCATTGTTAGTAAATGTTAGTTCATGGTGCACTAATGTTAACATATACATCTTTTGATTTTAAAAATATATTACCATATGTTGAAATTAACATTAGCAAGATTAATAAATGCTGTAAAAGTGTTGTTAATGTTAACTATGTTGTTAGCAAATGTTAACAAATGGAACCTTATTGTAAAATGTTACCAACATACGAAGTCCAAAATATATCAGAACAAAGAAATAATAATAAAAATAAAAAATAAAAAAAATTGACGGCGTTCCAGCGACAAAGACTCACAACTAAAATGTTGAACTAAATGCGAGTTTGAGAAGGGCGCACTAAACTCCTACAACAAATAATAGGCTAATAAGAAGGTCATAAATAAAGACAACCTGTTAAACCCCAAACTAGTCTATTACCAGATTAACAGAGCGAAAAGAATACTTTTAAATCTTAATGGACACTCGACAATATGTCATGATCGAGAAGTTTCATGAGCGATGCACTTACTTCTGTTCAAGATATTAAGCATATCTTGACTTTCATACTCTTTGTATAGGACACGCATAAATTCAGTATCATCTGTTGCCTGTATTAGGTTTGAATAACATTTTTATTGCTGATACCGCACAATTAGACTCCGTACCTAAACAAAGACTAGGCGATAGCCAAAACTACAAAAGTGAAACAACACAAGTCACGCATTACCAAATAGCCTGTCTCGATACAGATACGCAACTGATTCAGTCATTATGTAGATGATTTTTTACATCAATACTGGCACATTTGGTTTAAATTGATCAAGAATGTTACTAATGACATGGCTGCAAGAAAGTTTAAAGTTTTGCTAGCGCGCGCAGTCATAACATATAAATGTGCGATGTAATCGAAGTTTGCATTTCCCGTTATGAGCAGTTTCAGAACTTTTGATAGTGATTAGAAATAGTCTTACAAACCTTGGTGTACTTGATCTCAGGATTGGGTACCGGTGAGGGCATCAGATGAAGAGATGCCATGAGCGCAGCCGGGTCGCTCTTCACCTCTCCTGGCAGTTCAACTTTACTGGAGGTCATTGCGTCTCTTGGAGAATTGAGGAATTTTTTTTCTGCTGATTTGTGATTTCTACTTTGGAATCCTTCCTGTGTTTATAACCAGGTGTCAGCCCTGGTCCATTTTTATTGGGCAGAGAATAGGGCCGTCCTCCTAATATAATTAAAACGGAGCATTTACATAAACTCCTCTCTCTTTCTCTCTCTGACCAAACTGAGTGGGGAGATACCACCCACTCTCCAGACAACATCACTCATATGAATTTATCAGGAAGAATTATAAACGACGTGAAGAAGTGACTGAGTTTCATAAGAAATATAGTGTGTAGAATAAAAAGTAATTTTCTGTTATTTAAAAACACCTTGATCATATTTAATAGGACTTTATCAATTAATAACACACATTGCACGTGTATTACGTGTTAATTTAGTTACAGGGACAATTACAGGTGTGAATTAGCTTGTTAATTTACTGTTTTAGGCAAATTAGTGAAACCAAGTTATCTGTAAAGGTTAAAATACTCACTGTTTTAGAAGTATAGCCACAAAACGTAAACAACATGCGTGTTAACATGATTTTAGTGTGATAAAATCACTTACTAACTTTTTCTGTGTAAAGTTATAGCCAATTTTACAACTTTGTTGCCATGACGATGTAATGTCAACAAACCCTAAAACGACTGTTAAAATTACGATTTAAACAACTTTACAGATCAAATAATACATGAGTTTTAACAGAAGAATTAATTCAATTGCTTTTATAAAATTATACACTTCACATTTCCGCCTTTAAACCCTCCAAAAATCGGCCTCATTGACTTCCATTGTAAGTGCCTCACTGTAACCTGTAATTTTTGCATTTTTTAAAGAAAAGGAGGGACGAGTCGAAATTATTTTTTGTGGTAATCAACATTATGCCACAAATGCTGTCGATTGAGCTTAACTTGTATTGAACCCGGAATATTCCTTTAAAGAAAGTTTTTGGATTGGAAAAGTTTTATGTAAAACACCCTCTGGTGATGTATATTCGAGGCATTGAATTGTAGCTACATTAGACCACCCAATATATTTTCAAACTATCAATAAACTGCAAACAGATTTGACTGACTGTAAATGTAGTCTACTATATTAAAATAAAGGTTAACCAGTGCTTCTTTCCATTGGGGTTCTCAAACTGTCACACGAACGTTAAAGTTTTCTCTGGCAAAGCCCGTTTGCCTCTCACAGATTCTCTTGACATATATCACCCGTCAGGATGTTATTCAACTACATCAAGCGGCCACAGGTTATTTCCTCGTCTTCCCTCCTGGAGCGCCGAGACTCAGTTAGCATTTACCTCAGAATATCCAATAAACATTAAAGACATCTATAAGGGCTTGTAACACTCTGAAAGAGTTTGCTGTTTAAAGGATTATCCAACACAGACATTCACACTTCCACTGTGTACCTGGTGAATAAGGAAGCTCTGCAAAACGCCGGATTACAGGAGAAACATCTACGACTATGTTAAGATAAATAAAACAAATAATCGCTTTAACACTTCCACTTTGTGTTAACCGGAGAAATCTCTGAAGAGGAGATCAATTTTGGAAGTTAGAGGAGTGCTTATATCACAAATGATCTCTCTTCAGGTGGATGGATCACAAACTCGAGTAAATCTTAGTGCGTTAAAATGATTGATCAGTTTTTCAACTGTTTTTGGATAACTTGTTTTGTTGCGTCATAGTCCCTATACGGTCATCTAGCCTACTGTAAAAAATAAATAAATAAATAAAAAATCATAAAGTTGGCCATGATGAGCCATTTGAGGCAAAAATATTTAATTGGCCTTAGTAAATTTAAGAACGCATTTAATAGGCCTATGCTTTATTTCATTTGGTGCACTTTACAAAACCTATATGAAAAGAGAAGAATTTCGATCCAAAAATCCCAATAGGCTACTTCAAATCTTTGTAGGTGGTGTCATCCACACGTATTGACTAAAGACTTAAATATTTAAACAGAATCATCTTTGGCCTTCCTGCGCGATAGCAGTTATCACGTGTGACATGTGAAGGGCTGTTAAAATGATGAAGAAGACGGGGTGTTATAATTTGTTAGAACCCATTGGGGTGCTTTTTCTCCACCTCCCCCTGATAGTATCTGTCTCACATCAAAGACGACACCCCAGAACAAGTGACAGAGATTAATGCAAGCAAAACATTACCGCTACTATCCTATCGCTTCTTCTGTTCACAGTCATGGGATGGCACTGCCGACCTTTGTCCCTGTTTGATTTTTACCTTTTCAAAGAGCGCTCCCTGGTGGATAAATGCATGAAGTACTGCCATTCATAATTTTGACACTACTGTCATGTATTCAAGTGAGCAGAGCTTTCCATTTGAGAAGTCTTGGGGATTCAATTATTCTGTAAATACTAATTTCACTACGGAGAGTGCTTTATTTAGGCTACATTGGGTATTTTGTTTTTCTGACAGCCTACATCCTCTTTTCTCTTTTGTTAGGTTAGAATAAACAGTTGTTTTGTTTCTTAATCTTTAACCTAAATCTCTCTTTGCATAGATACATTTTTGCTTTCAAATTAGACAACAGACATAGGACGTGTGATATGTTTTATTTGATTTTTTTTTTTTTTTTTTTTTTTTTTTTTTAACAGAGTACAACCTATTTCATGGTGTGGTAATTGACATTGACCATTTTCTCATTTCATTTATTACAGAAACAACTTATGAACTTATATAAACAGTATTCAATTTACAATCAGTTAGTAGAAACCATGGTCCTGTTTAGAAATACTAGTAACCGATATTACCAATTGATTTGTTGATTATTTTTGAGGTAGTTCTTAGCTCTTAGGGGTCAAAAGGGGGTTACATTTATTTATTTAATACAATTTCAATCTAAAACATGGGTAAAGGGCTACATGGCTTTTTGTGCATTGTTGTAGCCTATTATATAATTTTAATTACAGCATGATATATTGCACTGTATTGCATATTGCATGTTATATTGTGTAAGGTACAATGGGGCTAAAGGGACACCTTAAGGAAAATGTCCTTTTTTTCTGGTCACAAAGTGTATCAAGATTGAGAAAAATATATTTCTTTTTATTGAATAACATCATTTGTGTGAAATAAATAATAACAGATGTTGTTTAAATGTATTAAAATTCATAAAAATAAATTTTTCACAAAAAAAAAAAAAAAAAAAAAAAAAAGTGGTGAGGGAGCTTTTTACCCCACACTTTGAGTAAAAGGTCCCCAGGGGGGTTAAAGTTATATTGTGTAAATACAGGGACAATAACAATAGGGCAAAATGTTTCAATTCAAGCAATACTTTTAAGACAGCAAGCTGCTTTTTTGTGTAATACTTATTAAAAAATAACCACTTCTGAAAATGGTTAACCGTCTTCTGTTAATTTCAGAGTCACATTTGGCATTTCATAACATCTCAAGCATTCTACTGCCTGGCCTGAAAAAAAGTCACCGTTTGGATTTAAATAAGGAGATACTTATGAGCCTATGATTGGATCATTATTGCAGTGATTAATATGTTTCAGCTGGCAACAATTAATTTAACCCTAACTGATGCAGTGTGTAGCTTCTCATTTCTTAAACAACCATGTCGGAAGACGTATCCCGTGGTCATAGAAAAGATGTTACCATGTTTCAGAAGGGGCAAATTATTGGCCTGCATCAAGAAAAGAAAACAACTAAGGAGATTGTTGAAATCACTGGAAACGGGTTAAGAACTGTCCAACGCATTAATTAAACCTGGAAGGATAGTGATGAACCATCAGATTCACGTAAGACATATGGTCAGAAAAAAATCTTGAATGATCGTGATCGGAGATCACTAAAACGCTTGAAGTCACATCATTAAAAATCGACAATAGAACTCACGGCTATGTTTAATAGTGAAAGTAAGAGCATTTCCACACTCACAATGCAAAGAAAAATTTCAGGATTGGGACTAAACAGCTGTGTGGCCCCAAGAATGCTACTTGTTAGTGAGGCTAATTGGAAAAAAATGACTTCAATTTGCTAGGGAGCATAAAGATTGGACTACAGAGCAATGGAAAAAGGTCATGTGGTCTGATGAGTCCAGATTTAACCTATTCCAAAACGATGGGCACATCAGGGTAAGAAGGGAAGCGCATGAAGCAATGCACCTGTCATGCATAGTGCCCATTGTACAAGCCTCTGGAGGCAGTGTTTTGATCTGGGTTTGCTTCAATTGGTCTGGTCTAGGCTCAGCAACATTATGCAGCAATAAAATGAAGTCAGCTGACTACCTGAATGTACTGAATGACAAGGTTATCCCATCAATGGATTTTTTCTTCCCTGACAGCACGGGCATATTCCAGGACGACAATGCCAAGATTCATCGGGCTCAAATTGTGAAAGAGTGTTTCAGGGAGCATGAGGAATCATTTTCACACATGAATTGGCCACCACAGAGTCCTGACCTTAACCCTATTGAAAGTCTTTGGGATGTGCTGGAGAAGACTTTACGGAGTGGTTCGACTCTCCCGTCATCAATACAAGATCTCGGCCAAAAATTAATGCAACTCTGGATGGAAATAAATGTTGTGACGTTGCATAAGGTTGTTGAAACAATGCCACGACGAATGTGTGCCATAATCAAAGCTAAAAGCGGTCCAACGAAATATTAGAGTATGCAACTTTTTTTTTGGCCAGGCAGTGTATTTAAGAGACAGAGAGAGAGAGAGAGAGAGAGAGAGACTCATAAATGTCTTGCTCTGCTGTATGACAGGGAATGACCACCCTGCACACCACCATTGTGATCATGAATTCGCTCAGGATAAATGAAACATGTGTCACTCATGCCTCTGTGGTGCAGCTGAGCCCCGTGTGTGTGTGTGTGTGTGTGTGTGTGTATGTGTGTGTGTGTGAGGAGCTTGTCTATGGACTATAAACTATACACTAGGGCCAAACAATAGCTGTGGTGTAAGGGAGTCACACAGTATGAGGGAAGGAGGACACTGGGACAGGATGTTTCAGGTCTCAGGTGAGCTTTTAATCACAAACTTCGGGGTAACACAGTCACAACTGGCACAGTAACTTCTTCAGCTTCACAAACAAATTAAGCATCACAGGCTCCTAGTCACAGCCTCTTAATCATCACAAAGTCTTTATCACAACTCTTTAGTGTCGCAAACTCAGTAGCTTCACCGTGAGACTCTCGTACCAGACTCTCTCTCGCTCTCTGCTGGTGACATGGCCGCTTAAATGCTGCTCTCCCCATGCTCACTGGAATTAGAGACAGGTGTTAGACATAATCTAGCTCAGGTGTAAGCGCCCTTACCGCTTTCTCTCTCTCCGGTCGGATGCTCGAACATGCCCCTGCTGCCACATATCCCCACCGCCCGACTCAGGCCGGGGAGCCATCCAGCCTGTCTACCCCCCCCCCCCCCCATTTCTGGAAAGGAACTTGGCGACAGCCATCTGCGCCCCTGGTCTGTGGACCACCTTAAATTTAAAGGGCTGGAGAGCCAGATACCACCGGGTGATCCGCATGTTGGTATCCTTTATGCGATGGAGCCATTGGAGTGGGGCGTGATCTGAGCAGAGGGTGAAGGCCCGCCCCAGCAGGTAGTAAAGGAGAGGGAGGACTGCCCACTTGATGGCCAGACACTCCTTTTCCACGGTGCTGTACTTTGTTTCCCTCAAGGAAAGCTTGCGGCTAATGTACAGCACCGGGCGCTCCTCCCCCTCCGCCACCTGCGAGAGCACGGCCCCTGGCCCCCTGTCTGAAGCGTCCGTCTGCAATACAAAAGGGAGAGAGAAATTAGGTGCATGTAAAAGTGGCCCCCTGCAAAGTTCGGCTTTAACCTGCATAAACGCCTGTTGGCACTGCTCTGTCCACTGGACCGGGTCTGGTGCTCCCTTTTTAGTGAGATCAGTCAGCGGGCTGGTGATGTCTGAATAGTTAGGCACAAATATCCTATAATAGCCAGCCAGCCCCAGGAACTTTCTCACCCCCTTTATGGACTTGGGCCTCGGGCAGGTCGCAATCGCCACCGTCTTATCAATTTGGGGACGCACCTGCCCGTGGCCCAAGTGGAACCCCAGATACCATACCTCCACCTGCCCAATCGCGCACTTCTTAGGATTTGTTGTGAGCCCCGCCTGTTGCAGCGACCTCAGAACCGCCCTCAGATGCTGCATATGCCGCTGCCAATCATTGCTATAAATGATGATGTCATCCAAATAGGCAGTGGTGTAAGCCGAATGCGGACTGAGGATTCGGTCCATGAGGTGCTGAAACGTGGCCGGAGCCCCAAACAAACTGAATGGAAGTGTCACAAATTGGTGTAATCCGAACAGTGTGGAGAAGGCCGTTTTTTCATGGGAAATTGGTGTCAAGGGGATCTGCCAATAACCCTTTGTCAAATCCAGTGTCGAGTAAAATCGAGCATTGCCTAACCGATTGAGCAACTCATCAATATGAGACATTGGGTAGGCATCAAATTTAGACACCACGATGACTTTTCTATAATCCACACAGAACCGTACAGTCCCGTCGCTCTTAGGAAACAGAACAACTGGGCTTGACCAGTCGCAGTGGGATTCCTCTATTACCCCCATATCGAGTATTGCATCCAATTCTTCCCAGATGATTTTTTTTATGTTCGGGCAATCGGTAGGGACAGCTACGTACCACCACCCCCAGCTCGGTCTCGATGTGGTGCTGGATGAGGTTCGTGCGACCCGGTAGAGGGGAAAAAAACATCTGCGAATTCTTGTTGTAGTTTGGCAAACTCTGCGAGTTGGTACGGGGAGAGGTGGTCTCCGCAAGTGACCGGGGTGACACGATTATGTTTTGTATTTACCTCCGGCCCGAGCTCCGTCCTCTCCGGAACTACCGTAGCCAACATCACAGGGGCTGCTTCCCTCCACAATTTCAGGAGGTTGAGGTGATAAATTTGACTTGTGCCCCTTCTATCGGTTCGCTTTTCTTCATAATCGAGTTCCCCCACTCGTTGTGTGACCTCAAAGGGTCCTTGCCACTTGGTGAGTAATTTGGAGCTCGATGTGGGGAGTAATACGATGTGGGGAGTATCTCCCGGTGCAAATTCCCGCAGCCAAGTTCCCCTGTTATACAGTCGGCTCTGTCGTTCTTGAGCTTGGAGCAAATTCTCCTGTGTTAATGGCCCGAAAGTGTGGAGTTTTGCTCTAAGATCAAGAACGTATTGAATTTCGTTCTTACAGGCTGAAGTTCCCTCCTCCCAAGCTTCGCTTAAGACATCAAGCACGCCATGCGGGCGGCGCCCACACAGCAGCTCGAATGGGGAAAAGAACCCTGTGGAGGTTTACTGGACCCCTCGCACTAACTTACGAATTATATTTTTAAGGGTTTTATTAAATTGCTCCACCAGGCCATCTGTTTGTGGATGGTAAACACTGGTGTGAATTGACTTAATGCCCAATAATTCATAAAGCTCACGTAGTGTCCGTGACATAAAGGTTGTGCCCTGATCGGTGAGGATTTATTTCGGAATCCCCACCTGGGAGATTATTTTGAAGAGTGCCTCCACAACACTACGTGCTGAGATGCTGCGCAGAGGTGCTGCTTCTGGATATCTTGTTGCATAGTCCACTTGGACCAATACAAAGCTATGTCCTCGTGTTGACCGCTCTAATGGCCCATGCCAATTCTCTCGAAGGGGACCTCGATCAGCGGAAGGGGGCAGTGGGTTCACCAGCTGACATTCACGGCAAGCCTATGAAAAGGGATATGAAAGTGCGACATTCGGCTGGAGTTGTTGACCATCGACCACTCTCACTTGGTCACTGCTCCAAAGGGAAATCCTCTTCAGGAAATCCCCTGAGGATGGGAGAGGCTGCAGCCTCTCCCCCCCTCATGTCATCCTGACGTGGAGCTGACGAAGATAGCCCCGGCTCCGCCTCCCCTGCCAGAGCATCGCACATTGCACATCTCGTCGCTTTTGTGCAGGACCCATCCGCGCATATTCCCTTTAATACATTTCAGAACTCAGGCCAATTAGACCCCAAAATCAGCGGGTGGGTGAGGTGGGAACTAACCGTGGGCCTCCACTCTATGCTTTGTCCCCCAGAATTTAATCATGAGGGCCACCACGGGGTAGTTGTGAAAATCCCCATGCACACGCTTCACCCTCACCATTTTAGTTGTACCCAAAGCCCCGTGTTGAACCAGGCATTGGTGGATAGTGGTTTGATTACAACCCGTGTCCATCAATGCTTGTTGAGTACCTCCCTTGACACTTACCGGTATCCGGCCCAGTCAAGGCAGTGTCGGGGATCTGGACCATCATCCCCAGCTCCATCACAGGGCATTGATCCCGGAAGTGTCCCAGATCTCCGCAGCTCCAGCAGGCTCGCCCAGGCGCTACCCCAACACCTGTGTTGGCGGGCGCCTCTATGTGAGGGGGAGAGTGGCGAGGCACTGTAGATGCTGGGGGGGTACCAACCCCCGCACACGGGGAACTGGCCTAGGTGGCGGGACTCCTCACCTCCACGGGGCAGGGCTCTGGGGACAGAGCAGAGTGAGAGGGAAGAGGGGAGGGGAAAGACATAGGGGAAGGGGAGAGAGAGTAGGAGGTCTCTTCCGCCCTCTGGTACACTACCATATGGTCCTCCGCCAATTGGACAGTCTCCTCCAGCGATGCCGGGTGGTGGCACTGGACCCATTCTGCCATTCCTTGCGGTAGCCGATGGACTAGCTGCTCCAGTACCACCCGATCGATCACTCCCTCGACATCACGATCCCCCGCCAGCAGCCATCTCCGGCAGGCATGGGTGAAGGCGAATGGGCGGCCGGTCCTCTCCAACTTCATGCCACAGAAGAGCTGGTGATTCTGCTCCAGACTATGGCCAACCCGCTGCAGGATGGACTTCTTCAGGTCCTTGTAAGCCAGGAGACTAGCCACCGGCAGTTGCTGTGCTGCAAGCTGGGCTTCCCCGGACAGCAACAGGATGAGCCATTGGCCCTGTGGCCAGCCCCGGATCTCGGCGGTACACTCAAGGAACGCCTCTGGATCATCTGCCGCCCCATCTTCAGGAGCATGGGCATGGGGGATGTGGTGTCCGGGGTCGCGGCCGGGGATTTCTCCTGGCTGAGGAGGCTCTGGATCGCGTGCCGGTCCTCTGCTTGAGCTCGTAGAATCTCGAAGAAATGACGATCTTGATCTTGTCTCAGCTCAAGCAGGGATTGTTGGTGGGACTGGTGTAGGCCGGTGAGGGACTTGAGGATTTCTGCCAACAGGGGGGACTCCATGGGGCGTACTTCCTCCAACTCGATTGTTCCTGGGTTTCCGCACCAGTGTAAGGGAGTCACACAGTATGAGGGAAGGAGGACACTGGGACAGGATGTTTCAGGTCTCAAGTGAGCTTTTAATCACAAACTTCGGGGTAACACAGTCACAACTGGCACAGTAACTTCTTCAGCTTCACAAACTCTTTAGCATCACAGGCTCCTAGTCACAGCCTCTTAATCATCACAAAGTCTTTATCACAACTCTTTAGTGTCGCAAACTCAGTAGCTTCACCGTGAGACTCTCGTACCAGACTCTCTCTCGCTCTCTGCTGGTGACATGGCCGCTTAAATGCTGCTCTCCCCATGCTCACTGGAATTAGAGACAGGTGTTAGACATAATCTAGCTCAGGTGTAAGCGCCATTACCACTTTCTCTCTCTCCGGACGGATGCTCGACTACGCCCCCGCTGCCACACCCATCAATGGATTTTTTCTTCCCTGACGGTATGGGCATATTCCAGGACGACAATGCCAAGATTCATCGGGCTCAAATTGTGAAAGAGTGGTTCAGGGAGCATGAGGAAACCATTTTCACACATGAATTGGCCACCACAAAGTCCTGACCTTAACCCCATTGAAAGTCTTTGGGATGTGCTGGAGAAGACTTTATGGAGTGCTTCGACTCTCCCACCGTCGATACAAGATCTCGGGCAAAAATGTATGCGACTCTGGACGGAAATAAATGTTGTGATGCTGCATAAGGTTGTCAAAACAATGCCACGACGAATGCATGCCATAATCAAAGCAAAAGGCGGTCCAACGAAATATTCGAGGATGCAACTTTTTTTTTGGGCCAGGCAGTGTATATACAAATAAATCTCCATTGTGACTGGATCAGTCAATTTGAGCCCTCTTTGAACATTCTTCATAACAAATCTATTCGCCCCAATTCAAACAAACAAACAACAACAACAAAAAAAGTGTTTTATAGTGGGGCTTTAGCCCCTGCAACGGGGGCCTTATCCTTTCTCTTATTGGACAGTTATTAAAAAACTTTTGATTTAAACACCTTGAAAAAAAACAAACTGAAACTGCTAGATAAGTATTTTGTCTCAAAATAAATGTGGTAATATCAGGGATTCTCATTATCTACCTAAATGTGCAACATTAAAAAAAAAGAAAAAAAAAGGGCAAACTGCCTCAAAATCAACCTTTAGACACCACATGCACATAAAGTGACAAACATGTGTTAAGGAAAGTACTGTGGTAGTTTTTGTTGCTGTTTAATGTTTTGGGAGAAAATACAATCAAAAGTGCCTTTTACCCCTTAGGACCTTTAGTCCCGTTGTACCCTAATGTATACTATAGAGTATTATATATTTAATTATGTATTGTAGCCTATTGCACTGTATATTGCGTAGTGTTAAAGTTAAGACTGAGTATACATTCATCGTTTTCATTGGACAACTCCAACTTCTGTTAATTAGTTTAATACCTTATCAAAACAAACATCTCAAAATCTGTTCAACACCATTAGACAAATCATGTGCCATGTAAGGCACTTTTTAAATTACTTAATAACGAGGAAAGTGAACGTAACTGTATAGAGTTCAGTCTGTTCTAACGTTTCAGTAGAGTTTGGGGCCGTTCACACCAAAATAGTTCTTGCGTCCTTCCGCGCTGTTTTCTAGTTTGTTTGTTTGTTATTTCTTTCTTTTCTATGTAAACATGCGCGAGATGAACGTCTTTGGCTATTGCGCCGTATCTAGCTGTCTTTTCATCGTCTTGCACAGGAGCGCCGTGATTTTCAGACGCCGTGTAGAGTTAAAAAAATTATTTCAACCGTTAACAACGCGTCTCGGTACACCTGCGTTCGTGGCGCAGCGTCCAGCTATTTAGCAAGAGTAAAGTATTTATCGTTCGGATTGAACGATCCCAAAATTTTCCAAAATACAACAGATGAATAAACACATAGGGGCATTGGATAATTCAACAAGTAATAATATAGGCTATATTTTCTACAGTTATCACGATCGCACACCAATTTCAGCGTTTAGACTATATGTGTTGTTCAGAGCAAAGAGAAACCATTATAGTCATGTCTGTAATATCATCTGAGTGGCAGGAGGGCGGGGAAGGTTAAACCCTAAAGACACTTAACTACAGCGCAATCAGCTCTTCAATTGTCTGTCCGGACATCAGAGAGATCTCATCTGTAGGGGAAAACATGGAACTCGAAAGCTTGAGAAATTTGTGGGGGAGATGCAGAGTGAGGCGGGACATCATCAGAGAGTTTTTGGCGGAACTGCTGGGGACATTCGTATTAATAGTAAGATTTAGTCTTTTGTCGGTCAGGACTTAAGCGTTTAAAATTTATTTAATAGTAATACCAGTTAATTTAAGACTTGTGAATATAATGAAACAGTTTCATTATGGTAAAGGCATTAGAATATGATCAATATTGCAGGTCAAGTATGTTAGCTGCTCTGTGTCACAGATTTAAGGTTATTAAGAAGTATATTCTCAGATTGAATATTCTGTATGATAACTCAGTCCCTTTTTAGGCCAGTTTTATTCAGTCTTATCAAATCTATATCAAATGAGTGTTACTGAGGTTGACATTCACTCATTTTGAAAAAAAAGATGAACTTTACATCTTATATGTGTGACCACATACAGTATTACTACTGTAGTATAATATGTGTGACCACATAATGTTTCAAATGCATTGCTTAACACTCTCTGGAGATGTATGCTGAAAAGCAGTGAGAACCTGTTATTGATACTATGATCAGTGTTAATGCCTATTTCATGGGATATAAATGGTTTCCAGTCTTTCATTAATTTATGACCTATATCAGTTCCTATATAAAGTAATGGGTGTATACATTTAATTGCTATCTACAATGTCTTTCTAGTCTTCTCTCCTCTAAATAAACTCCCTATTAAACCGTCTCAGGTGCACATTCCAATGATTGTATAGTTATTGCTCACCAAATCTTGTACTCTGTTAAAAGTGGGCATGTCCAATTTTGTCTTAAATAACCATTTCAACCTGATCTGATTCTTACAAAAATTACTTTCATTGGTGCAACCTAATGCAGTCAGGTTTGATTGTAAATGTTAAATAAATTATTTCAGTTGAATAAAAAACAGTTCATTTGGATTTTGCAACATTTTTAGTCTAACTGACCAAACATTTGTACAGTCGATTCTACTGGAGGTAATTACATGAAAAGAGATTTCAAAACATCTTTTATTGCTTTGGGATGTTGCCCTTTATATAATGGGCTGAGCTTTTTGATCAAGCTGCTCTACTAATTAGTTTTGAATAAGTGCTCTAGAACAAGAGTGCTTTTCTTATCTGTATGACAGTAGAAGTAGCATCTCCCACTAATTGTCTTTATAACGCTGTCCATTTCCTGGTTGCAGCTTTTCGGCTGTGGTTCAGTGGCCCAGTCTGTCCTCAGCAGAGGGAAGCACGGAGAAGATCTCACCATCCACTTTGGTTTTACTCTAGGGGTGATGCTGGCTGTGTACATGGCAGGAGGCGTGTCAGGTAACTGCTTACACACAGGGAAGTTTGGAACACACATTAAACTCCAGATATACACAAACCAAAACAGTCACCTGAAAGTCTGTTACCAAAAGTCACATATAGTCTGTTATAAAATCAGATCATGAGTTTATCAAAGAAACACCAGCAAGCATTTTTTGTAATGTCTTCCCAGATATGGAAGATAAACTATGTCAGCAGCCATATCAAGACTGGTTGCCCACTGAAGCTAAGCAGGGTTGAGCCTGGTCAGTACCTGGATGGGAGACCTCCTGGGGAAAACTAAGGTTGCTGCTGGAAGAGGTATTAGGGAGGCCAGCAGGGGGTGCTCACCCTGTGGTCTGTGTGGGTCCTAATGCCCCAGTATAGTGATGGGGACACTATACTGTAAAAAGACACCGTCCTTCGGATGAGACATTAAACCGAGGTCCTGACTTTCTGTGGTCATTAAAAATCCTAGAGCACTTCTCGTAAAGAGTAGGGGTGTAACCCTGGTGTCCTGGCTAAATTCCCATCATTGGCCCATCTCAATCATGGCCTCCTAATAATCCCCATCCATAAATTGGCTCTATAACTCTACTCTCTCCTCTCCACCAATAGCTGGTGTGTTGTGAGCATACTGGTGCACTATGGCTGCTGTCGCATCATCCAGGTGGATGCTGCACACTGGTGGTGGTTGAGGAGAACCCCTTGTTTCACAGTGTAAAGTGCTTTGAGTGTAGTGTCAGAAAAAGCGCTATATAAATGTAACGTTCATTTGTAAACTATGATGCATGTTCATTTAATAGGCATTAGTCTGGGACAGTCAAGTAAAAAAAAGAAGCATAATATCATGTCAAAGGTCATATTTAGCTATCCATTGGGGCTGTTTTTTTTTTTTTTTTCTGTCTTTTGTGATCTTTGATCATGCTCAACAAAACATACAGACTTCAGTATACAAACAAACCCCCAAATTGCCATACAGAGACCTGAATCTGACAGAGGCCAGTGAGGTGGAAGAGGCCTCTCATACACTAAGCAAATATGCCCCATTCCAAGTATTCCACCATGACATTTTTACAGAGAGAGAGAGAGAGAGACAGAGAGAGAGTAAAGGGTGGATTTGGTTCAGTGCATAATGGTTTTCTTCTTAATTTCAAATTTTAGCTTTAATGAATTACATAATAGAGTGGAGAAGCCTTGTTTTTATTGTATTTTTGGTGATGTTCTGTGTCCATCTCTGGCATTACGGAAGGGAGGAGGAAATGATGGGTCAATTACATACTTTTAAACATTAAATGAGGCTTAGTGTCTAATGGAGGAGTGTGTTGGATTTGATATACCAGATTGGACAGATATGTATGCCTGGACTTCATTAGAAACATTCCTGAAGGATTATGGCAAGGAGAGCCTTCTATTCTAATGTGTCATAATAATGCAGATGATTCAATTATTTTCTTCAAAATGCATGTCATCTCCTATAGACCCCTTTCAACTGCAGCAGTGAACCCTGATTGAAGATGAAGAGTGTAACTTCTGTGCCACTAGCATCACCAAAAAGAATCGCAAACAGATAGTTCCCCGGCCCAAACTCATGCTATTGGTTGAGCCAATTTGTTTTGTCGGGCTGGCCAGGCCGCTCAAAACAAACAGAGCAAATGTTATGCAAAGGCTATGTCCACATTAATCCGGATACATTTAAAAAGTTTTCCAAAAGCTACTCATTCACAAAAAAACATCAGAAAACACTTAAATCCCCTTACTGCACATGAAAAAAAAAAAAAAAAAAAAAAAAAAAAAAAACAGACATAAGAAGCACTGCCCTGTGTCATTTCCATGTACGGTCTGAAAAGCAGTTGTCCTTGTGTTCCGTTGCCAAAAACAATTCTGAGTAAACTTCCCATTGTGTGATGGAGAACCTGCGAGCTGGTCTCCATCACGTGATTTGAATGTGTCCAAGGACTTGTTTATTCACATCTTTTCAATGTTTATTGGGGTTTTGTGCAAAATGTTTTATCAGTCCTATTTATTGTATTTATTAGTGTTCTTTTTAACTCTAATTTTATCTCTTGTTCTTATTTATTTAATGTGATTAGAATGGGGATGTGAGGGTTAATTTTATTTAAAATTATGGTATATTCCAATTTGCAAAGGCAAGACATTTTTGTATAAAAGCCAGCCACCACTAGAGGGTGGGGAACAAAATGGACTGCGAGTATTTGGAGCACATGGAAAAGGTTGCTAGCGCTTCTTGAGCTAAAAGGAAACTTCGTCCTCCATTATTTAGGGAGGGGATTAGGTACTGCTCTTAGTACCAAAAACAGGCCTAGCTTTTAGACATTGAAAAAAAAATGTTTTTATGTAACCTTGGTTTTATGTTCACTTGGAAACACCTATTTGCACGCTTTGCACTCCAACAAAATAAACTTCTTTTTGGAACGCCATTACTCTTTCCTAGTGTGATCTCTCCTCGTGACTGCCTTGGTCCCTATCACACATCGCCTTTTAAGGGATGCAGTGTAAGGATTTACAAAGTAACATTTATCTTTAACAACGTTATCAAAGTGGATAGCAGGTACAACACTGCCGCTACAACATGGGCGGCCATCTTAATTGTTTTTGTTTGAGTGGATCAAATGACTGTGTCACATGACAACAAATACTTTGTTTTTTAATATCTCCTTTTTAACTGTCCACACTACAATGAGAAGACAGCGTTTTCAAATGTATCCACTTGGTAGAGCGTTTTCGAAAAGCTAAGTTTTCACTGGACAAAGGTGCTGTCTCAGTGTGGACGGAAGGCCAAAATGTAGAGAAATTAATGCATTTTCAAACTAAAACGTATTAGTGTGGACATGGCCTGAATGTGCCATAGTCACAGTGTTCATACTTTTCAGGGAAATCAACCTACAAGTTGTTTACTTATTGTTGTCTCAGCATAGTAAATTGGTATTAGACAAAGTATTTTAACATGAAAGAATTACACAATCAGCTTAAAATATATCTTTAGACAGTAAAATGGTAAATTAAAAGCAACTTTGACAAAAATAGTAAATAAGAGACATTATGAGATATAATCTCTTAATTACTATTTTTGTCATTGTACATCGTCAAAGAGAAGGCAGAGTGCCAAAAAATGATTAGCAATAATTGACTACACACTGATCCAATTAGAGTAACCTCGCTGCTCTTAGGTGAATAGACTCTAGGTAATCTCATTTTCGAATGAGTTGTAGTTGGACTTGTGAGCTCAATGTGTCACACGTCTTCACACGTCACACATTCATATGTTGTATAGAGGGGGGCGATACGAGTAATGTAATGAGAACAACTTGGACCTGAAGCTAACACTGCTATAATGTTTAGAAGAGCTCCTTTCTTCATGCAACTGCTCTCTGCACATGTGCGTGCACAATCGTGGTAAGATTTTTTTGAGATGCAACCGCCCATATCTCCTGGATTTAGAGAGATAACAGATGGATCGCTGAAACTACTTTTACTATTTCTGCCGCATATTTAGACTGATTTGCTGTCCATAAAGAAGGGGCTCTAGCATGAGACTCGACTCAAGCTCCAAGTCAACCCCCCCCCATAACAAGTAATACTTAATTAAAGTTAGTTAGAATTAAAAATGAAGGTGGAGGGATGCCGGAAGAATTCTCATAGGAATGAGATAAGCAGCCGCTTATATACGCTTGTGTTTGACATGATTGACAGGACTCAACTGACAAGCTCCTACCGAATCTTCATTTAGAACTCCATTTACAGTGAGGCACTTTCAATGGAAGTGAATGGGGCCAGTTCATAAATGTTAAAATACACATCGCTTCAAAAGTATAGCCACACGATGTAAACAACATACATGTTAACATGATTTTAATGTGATATAAAATCACTTACTAACCTTATCTACGTAAAGTTATATACAATATTACAACTTCGGTGTTTTGACAATGAAACCCTGTATATATAACTTTACACCGATATGGTTAGAAAGTGATTTTATCACACTAAAATCATGTTAACATATATATTGTATCTTGTTATATTGTTATATCTTGTGGCTCTACTTTTGTGATAATTTGAAACATTGTGTATTTAATTGTTTATAGACTGGCCCCATTCACTTCCATTGTAAGTGAGATTCAAAGTAATTTTTTGTGTCAGTATGCTGTTGATTAAGCTTAACTTATTTTGAACCCTGAATATTCCTTTGAAGAGTTGTGGTGTTTTTGGTGTGCCGATGTTGTGCCGAAATCTGACTCCCCACCAGATTCTTACTCCCCTCTACTTGATTGGTTCTTATCTATAAAGCCCAGCCTACACCCACCCCTAACACTACCATAGTAGGGAGTCATTAGTACCTATCCCTAAAGGCCACCACTACACATTCCTCTAACCATAACCATACTAGGGAGTCAGAAATCAGCACGACAACAGAGCTGTACAGGTCGGGATATGCAGGGATGCAGGGCCTAGTGGCTCATACTTTAGTTGTGGCCCCTGGATCTTTACTACACCTCTGCATATTGCACGAGAGGCGTGTAAATAAATTAGCAGTGGTGATGAGTTATGAGCTTCAGATGCGCCATATTATACGCTGCCAGCGATGTCCTTGTTTTACTATATCACGAGGTGAGGCAGGGCCATTGAGAATATATAATATATATGATGTTAAAAATAGCCTGGTTTCTGTGGTTTAAAGGTAGTCAGAATGGTGCATTTATGCATGAGTAAGTTGGTTAGCCCAGCAGCCCACATGACCGTGATGTCTTACACGCTGTGATGATGATTACAGTATTGAACTAATGAGATTTTCTGGGGCATATGTCCCAGGTGGGAGTCAGGTGTAGGCGCTGGTCCGTCATTCTTATGGAAACATAGGGTAGAAAAGGCCACTGTTTTCCATTCTGTTTTGCTGGCATTAGAGCCGACGCCGAGTGTAAGGTGGGGTGAGAGATAGTTCTGCAGGCCTGACAATGTATGTCAAAGCAGAGTTTCTCCTAAGCCCTGTGGTGATCTTAGAAGATTTAGCCAGATTATGTCAGACCCAATTCCAATTGACTTCCTCACCCAGTTTTTGTGGACAGTGTTTGTGAAGAGCAGTCTGGATTACACAAAGGGAGAAAGTCTGTGTAGGTGGATGGATAAGCATTGAGGGTAGACACTGCCAGTACATAAACAGGGGATATGGTGGACTTCTGAAATGTGGAGGCAAAGTCCCCACTCTAGGTTTCGGTTATTTTAGTCCAATGAAATTCATGTTCCAGTTTCCATTTGATCCAAGGCATTTGGAACACCATTTACCCTACACTATCGACAAGAAACCAATACTAAGATATGTTTATATTAACATTGGTATTTATTTAAACCAATCACATCACGTTTATGTGTTTTAAAACATTTTAACATTCAAAACTAAATTCTATAAAACTATATAATTCTTTATAATTCTAACTATATTCACATAACTAAATAATAATACAATAACTACAATAAGATCACTTTGTATTTGTATGTTGTATCAAGTTTATTTCTACTACTTTTTGATTTAGACACGACAGACAATTTTGATGTCCGAATGGCTGAGTTAACTGTATTAGATAATTGTTTTCTACCAGTTCCAATGATTCGTGCTGACTTGGGGACAGGTTGCACACAAGATAGGCGGGCATTATTGCATCGACACGGTAATCAGCAAACCCCCCCCCCAATTCATGCCACACTTTAAGACCGTTTATGAAAACTGGTAACACTTTACAATAAGGCTCCATTCGTTAACATTAGTTAATGCATTAGGTATCATGAACTAACAATGAACAATACTTTTACAGCATTTAGTAATCTTAGTTAATGTTAGTTAATAAAAATACAATTCTTCATTGTAAGTTCATGTTAGTTCATAGTGCATAAACTAATGTTAACATACACTCACTTAGCACTATTAGTAACATCAGTACACCTACTTATTCATACAATTATGTAATCAGCCAATCGTGTGACAGCAGTGCAGTGCATAAAATCATTCAGATATGGGTCAGGAGCTTCAGTTAATGTTCACATCAACCATCAGAATGGGGGAAATGTGATCTCAGTGATTTTGACTGTGGCATGATTGTTGGTGGCAGACAGGCTGGTTTGGGAATTTCTGTAACTGCTGATCTCCTGGGATTCACACACAACAGTCTCTAGAGTTTACTCAGAATGGTGCCAAAAACAAAAAACATCCAGTGAAAAAAAAAAAAAAAGAAAATCTGCCTCCCTCTGAAACGTTATCTGCTGGTGTCACTGTTGAACAGTGTTACTTTTGAAAAATTAGTGCTTGTTACACCCTGTGATCTCATATTTCATAATGTATCTCTTTGCAGGAGGACACGTGAATCCAGCTGTTTCTCTGGCTATGGTTGTCCTGGGGAAACTCCCAATAAAGAAATTCCCTGTCTATGTGGTAGCCCAATTTTTAGGTGCATTTGCTGGGTCTTGTGCTGTCTTCTGTCTGTACTATGGTAAGTTTTCTAGATGTCTAGATGATAAACCTTGTTCTGACAACTCTTGTGAGATTTGCATTTGCTGCTACAAAGGTCAAGGTCAGGGGTAGTGTTTTTGTGAGACTTAAATAAAAACAGTGTGTGAATGTAGCATGCGAATCTCAACTTTTTAGAGATTGAGGGTTACCATCTAAAATTCTGTATGCAACATGACTACCAACAATTTAATAAAAACAGTGACTTTGATAGTATTTTAATTTATAGAATGAATAGTCACTTATATTTACTTAGTAACAGGAAAAGTATTCTGATTACAGAAACCTTGTAACAGGTTGCAGTACTCTGTAATGCATTACCCCCAACACTGGTTAAATTCTGTGTTTCACAGACTATTAGCAAAAGCATTGCCAAACAAATGAAGAATCTCTTCAGAAATATGTCATTGACCATGCCTGCCCTAGGATGCAGCCGATTCATTCCATGAAATGGAAGCCTTGCATATCTAATGACAGATATGCTCTTTAATTTTAAAATATGTTGGCACTGTGTCTTTTCTCATTAACATAAAACCACTTTAAAGCACATAAGTATTATTTTAGAGAATTAAAATGGCCTGTCACTCACTCTGATCTTTTAAATTCAATTTGACTTTTAATTTGATAAATGTAGATGATTTGTTCAAAATTTCACACTTTTAATTACAATTTCACACTCAACAAGTAGTAAAAAAAAAAAAAGGTTTTAGATGTTGAGGTACAACCACAGGCCTCCATGCAATCTATTTCAATGTTTTCAATGTTTATTGCATAATATAAACAACCCCCCTAAAAAAAGTCTCTTGTCCATAGGTGCCTTTGCAAAGTTCGCTGGTGGAAATCTGATTGTAATAGGTACAAATGCCACAGCAGGTATCTTTGCCTCATATCCACGAGAAGATCTCTCATTGCTTAATGGATTCATTGATCAGGTGAGAGAAGCCCAGTAATTCATTAATCTAAATATCAGATAATCCCACTGGTGCTTTTACATATGAAATGAAATAGTGCTCCACTGTTAAAGCTGTGTTAGAACTTTAGGCCTATACTTTCTCCATCCTGAAAGAGTGAGCACATGCTTATAGCCCTGAGACTAGTGTTCCTCTAAGGGGCCAGTCACACCGAACATGGTTTTGCTTCCAACTGTGCTGTTTTTAAATTGTTTTTCTATGTTAAAACGCTAGACTGACGTTTTTAAGATGCTGTGAAGTTCAAGCACTTTAAAGGAATAGTTCACTCCAAAATGATAATTCTCTCATCATTTACTCCCCCTTATGGCGTCTCAAACTCGTATGACTTTCTTTCCTTTGTGGACCACAAACGAAGATATATGATGGAGATATGATGTGAATATATTCATATAATACAAATCAATGGGGTAGAAAATAATCAAGCTTCGAAAAGGACATAAAGGCATCAAAAATTATCATCCGTACTCTAGTGGTATCTTCATATCTTCGGAGCCAATACGATATATATAATAAAATACAACTACTGTTTCACTATAAATCTTGACATCCGCAGTATCCTTGGCGCAATCATGATTTGAAGCTTGATTACACTTCCATGCGCATGCGTCAAGCACGAGGAAGTGTACATACCTACACAGAGAGAATTTTTTGCTAATCATTAGTCTCTGTTTACACAGGTGATCGGCACTGGGGCCTTGGTCCTCTGCATTCTAGCCATTGTTGATAAAAAGAATATTGGGCCACCTAAAGGAATGGAGCCTCTGCTTGTTGGCCTGAGCATCCTGGCTATTGGAGTGTCCATGGCACTGAATTGTGGCTATCCCATCAACCCTGCCAGAGACTTAGGACCAAGGATCTTCACAGCTGTGGCAGGATGGGGAATAGAAGTGTTCAGGTACAGGAAACTCGCACTGCACCAATAAATTCTATTCTATTATTAATTTTATTCTTCCTTTCTGTCTGATTTAATGCAAATCTAAAAGTCTTACGGTTCAAAATGTTTCATTCATTAAACCCTGAAAGTACACCTCTATGTTGACAAAAAGAGGAGGGTACAAAGGGCCTGTTAAAGCTGTCAGAGCTGTGGTCTAGTGGTTAGTGCATTTGTCCTAACACACTGAGCTGTGGTTTTTATGCAGACAACATGGGTTCAAATCAGCCTTGCACCATTTGCTGTTTCTCCATCATTTCCGTTTCTTTCTATCTGATCAAATATCAATAAAATTGGCAAAACAAAAAACTTCTCAACACAGATACTGAATATGAAATTGTGACACCTCCATAGTGCAGTTGATCCCCAATGATGATTCCTAGCTGATTGTAACACAGTTCAGTGGAAAGGAGGAGGCGAGAACCGGCTTGACAATATAAATAATATTTAATGAGAAACTGAAACAAAAAGAGACGAACACACAGGTGTCAGACAGCTGTCCGTAACTCTCTCTCTGACGCACTGCTGTCTCCAGTTGGCCCTTATCCCTCTCAGGCTAATCAGCCTAATTAGGGGCCAGGTGTGCGGAATCACGACCCGGCCCCGCCCTCCGCCCTGCCACACTGATGTTTTTAATAGTCTAAATGTATACATTTTCTACTCATGATACACTAGCTGGGTTTCCATCCATGTAATTTTATGTGAATTTTGGGATATTGCATAAAATTTGGTGGATGGAAACACCAAGATGAGAATAAAATCTCCAAAATGCACAAAAAAAAGTATATGCTTGCTTGAGATGGATAAAAATTGTGCTGGTAAGAAGACATGCACATAAAATAAAAAACATCACGTGACTTAATAATTAGCTCAGAAAATGTCATCAAAATCATCGCATAACATCTCAAATGTTGCACTGGGTATTCTTAAATGACAGAGCTAAATCTAGTCATCAAAATGATTGGCTACTTTTGCCTCCTAGAACTGACCAAAAAGCTTTTGTTCCCAGACATAAGGCATCTGCCACTGAATGCTTGCAAACTTTAAGTCTGTCAGAGCGTTTTGTCTGTGGGCTCTAAACCACAATTAGGAATTTATTTTACTTTTCCCAGAAGTGACTATACAGTATATAATGCTGTTATCTGTGTAACTGCTTTTGCTGTGACAAGCAGGTTTGTCTATGAGTGTGTGCAACTACCCAACAGAACTGGAAGTGTTAGCTTGTCTCTGGGGCCCTAAAAAAGTCAGCTGGGATGTGAAAAACAGAGGCACGCCACCCACCAACGTACCTTCTGAAAATCCAAATGGACTTAAAGTGCAAAGGCCTATCACCATTCTTTTGACAGAGCAAATAAATGTTTCAATGCACATGTGTATCTCCTGCATATTGAAGCAATTTTAAAAATGTACATGTGCTGGCCTGAATTCTCATTGCATTTAATATTTAGAGAGGCATAACTATATAACTGTTGGCACAAGATGAAAAACAGTTATCATCAAGAAGAACCCAGCTTTTAGCTTCTCTAGATCACAATAATCCAGGTCACTGTCAAGAGAAATTCTGTTACTGCTCTTTAACAGCAAAAGGAGTCAGAGTTCGTGTGCAGTTTTACATTGAAAATATAAAGACTAATGATGAAGTTAACAATAGACTTTCCCGATACAGGGAAGATAAAAAATAATGTTATACTGTTATGTCTAGATCATGAGCAAAATTACAGATTTCAGCCTTGGAATCTCTGCAAAACACTGAAGCCTTTGACTCATTCATGCATATGCTGCATGTCCTTAGGCATGTATAATCTCTCTTGAATGTGATGATAACCTGACATAGTCCAGGTTTAAATTACTAATCACATGTGATGTATTACATAATTCCACATGTTATACTGTATAATCCCATGGAAGTAAAATAAAATGACCATGAATTCCTAGTATCAACATTAAAATGTGACGGACATGACTGCTTGTTTAAATAATAGACTACTGTAAAAGAAAATTGTGCCTGAGTATCCCATAGCAGACATTTAAATGCACAGTATATTTGCTGGAATAAGATTGGAAAAGCGAAGAGATGAGTGGGATAGAGGGCTGTTATATTTTGTAGTCTGGTCTGTTGAGATGGAGATAAATGTCTGTTTTGGGTCTGTTCACTTCTGGGGTGACTTTTACGCTGTCTTATTCTAGAGTCTTTAATATATGTAATATCATTCAAACAGCCCTTATCCTGTACCACATCCAGATTACTAGCTAAATTTGCCAGCGTCAACTTGTTTACAGAGTAGAATTGAGGACAGAGACCACTTGTATTCTCAGTAGCCTATAAAAGGATCAACAGACTAAGGGATTGAGGGAGGGAATGCAGACAGGGAGCCGTGGAGTGACAGACTAAGCACAGATTACAATAAATGCAAAGTAAACCCTGAGTGTGTAGCAAGACTAAACAACAAGACAGTTTTACCACTGCCCACTGTCTGTCTACAGAATTACACCTTAAACTCAAGACCAATAATCAACAGACACATTCCTAATCAATCCTGGGTTAGGTAACAATTAAAAGGATAGTTCACACAACAATTCAAATTTTGTCACAATTTACTCACCCCGATGTTGTTCCAAACCCATATGACTTCCATCTGTGGAACACAAAAAGAGATTAACCATTCACTTTCAAAAAATGCAATAGAATTGAATGGTAAATGAAACTAACTTTCTTACTAACATCTCCTTTTGTGTTCCACAGAAGAATAAAAAAGGCATACAGGTTTGGAAAACGCATAGAAATTGCAAGGAATTTAATGATTCTAGTTCCAATTCTGATTCCTCTTAACCATTCTGGTTCCTTAACGATTTGTTTCATGATTCTTTATGTGCTTTTGATGAAGAAATATTTGGAAATAAGAACTGCAATTCTTATTGTATTTACTAGGACCTACTGCCTTCAGCAGTCTTTTATCAAATGATGGTCTTTTCATATTTTAATTAAACAGATTCTTGCAAAAGATGTGTTTACACAGACTTTTTAAGATATTTTATTATTCAGAAATGAACTTTTTCATTAGGGGGCAATATTGGCACCCTAGAATTGATTTCCAGGGGCATTTTTTTCCTTTGTAAGGGCAATGTTTTTCTAACCTTTGTTAGAAAAATGTCTCTGTGTCATCCCTTTATGTCAAATGCTTCAATTTAATCAATGAATTCAATTTGAACAATGAGAATAATGAGCACAGGTAGCAATAGTGTTAGACAATTTATTCTGAATGAGAGGAGCGAACTATCGAGGAAATTTAACGCGGGAGCACAACAGCTAGCTTATGTGGAGTGAGAGAAGCGGAGTGCCCGTCTATGCGGGTCGATGGTGCGAGGATCCACCCATCTGCATAGACGGCATAAATAATATTCAGTGAAAATTCAAATGAAGATTGTGATGGATGTATTTGTAACTATATCAGATGTTATTATTAATAAAATAGAAAATAAAAAACAGGACCATGTTGCAGGGGGCATTTTTTGAATTTCGGGGGCATTTTTTCTACAAGCCCCTGTTAATTTCCGACCCTGGTTGTAAGTTTTGCTGTGTAGATAGCGTTGCGGTGATGCTGAATAGCAATGTAGGAAACATTGACAGAGTATTTTAGGCCACGTCCACACAAATACGTTTTTGTTTGAAAATGCATTTATTTTGCTACATTTATGCCACTCATCCATACTATATACATCCATAATAGTGTTTTCCTCCACTAAAAACAAGACTTTTCAAAATGCTCTCCATAACCACATACTTTGGAAAACAATGACATTAAGAAACTGAAAATGGAGTTTACAAACTTAAACTTAAATTAGTGTGGATGTGGTCTTGGTACGGGTTTCCGTCAGCATAGACAGAACCGAAAATCATGAAAATCATAAAAATGGAACTGATTTTGAATAAGAACCGGTTATTGGTTCCCAACCCTATTTTGGAACATCATGAGGGTGAGTAAATGATGCCAGAATTTTTGGTTTCGAGTGAACTATCCTATATTAACCTGTGAGAGTGTGTGCCTTGTTCTAACCTTTGACTGTGTCCGCAGCGCTGGAAATGGCTGGTGGTGGGTTCCAGTCGTCGGGCCGATGGTAGGAGGTGTGGTTGGGGCGGTGATCTACTTCCTGATGATTGAGCTGCACCACCCTGAGACAGAGAAGAACCCTGAGGATGACAACAGTCTCAAAGATAAATATGAATTGAACACTGTAAACTAAAAAAAGAGGGAAAGTATTGTATCTTTTCTTTCACCATAGACCTCAAACAAGAAGCACTGGTATAGCTTATCACATTTTCCTTGTCTGTTTATTTCCTCTAGACCTCTTTTACTCTGACTTTGAGCAGAGAGCAGTAATCTTTGCAGTGTTAGTGCTTTACTAGTCATTCTTTTTGTTACCATTTAGTATTTCACTAAAATACATTTCATGTCATCAAGTGTTTATTATCACTTATCATGCCTTTTTCAGTTTCATAACAGAAGCAGAACAATCTGGAATTCTTTGGCTTAGAAAAATGGAGCACAAACAAAGAAGAGGGATAGCACATTTGGAAGGTTCAGAGAGAAAAGAGCACCAATGTAGAAAACCCATATTCGTTAGACATGGGCATTTATTTTCCATGAACATGGAGCAGAGAAATGGACCTCCTTTGTAGTCAGGCATTTTAGTCGTGTCTTATGGATAAAATCCACTGCTTTCTTAGACCATCAGTATTTTACACTGACAAGTGTTACAACACGGCCAGTAAAAGATTAGGTGCTAACAAATCCTCCATATTATTACCTCTGGAACTGATATAGAGATAATCATGATCTTAGACTTGGTTCTTAGGTTATCATAGTTTTGTTAACACAGACTATGCAGGGTATGAAGCGAGAGTGTTCAAGGATAGTCTAGGATAGTAACAATATTCTTTCATGCTTTTTTATTATATTTTTCATCTTTTTTTCATGTCAAAATGCACAGAGCATCAATCTGACAACCATACAGGGCTTCTGGAACTTGCTATCAGCAGATGCATTTCTGTAGTAGGAAGGGTACTTTACTTTCCACTCTGTTTTCACAAACATGAGCAGGCATCATTGTCTGTAAATAGGTTAAGCAGTAATTAATCAATATAACAGATGAATGGGCAATTAACTGCATGCATAACTGCTGATAAAGTATCATGCGAGAGGTAACCGGACAAAAGTTGCATGGCATGCTAAAAAATAAACCTGTAATGGTATATTGATCAGCTTGAGAAGAAATAATTGTGTATTTATGTGTGCTAAAACTTTCAACAGAATTTTAGCAGTATTATTCAGTGGTATTATGTATAAATCAGGCTTTTTCAAATTTCTGGCTTGTGTTAGATAAATGAAGGTTATTACAATATTTTTAATGCATCAGATGCAATTGTTTTATCTATTGTTTTTGCAATTGTGTAAAATGTAATTATCTTTCATACTTTATGTTTTTTAAACTTATTGTTCTAGTCATTTTTTGCTTGTCTTTTAAAGAATAAATTAATAGCAATTTTATTTCCTAGTTAATGTTTGTAATGTTCAAACAATTCGAATTATATATTCTAATATTGTTTTTTGCTTTTTTATTTAATCCTGTCAGTCTCTCCTTAAATTATTTTTTTAATTTTAATTTATTTTTTACTTTCTGCTCTCTCATAAATGAAATAGCAGATTAAATCCTACATTGAAAATGTTAAAGATAAAAACATTTTATTCTGCTAATGTAGACCTGAAAAAATAAACATTTCATGTAAATGTCTTTTTTTTTTTTTTCCAGTTAAAGATAATTTAGACCATAGAAACTATGAGAATTAAAGACCAAATTTACACCATGAGAAAGGTTTGCAGTAATAACAACTTGGACCACATTTTATCTTAAAGGGATAGTTCACCCAAAAATGAATATTCGGTCATTATTTACTCACCCTTGTGTTATTCTAAACCCATATGACTTTCTGTCTTGTTTGGTACACATAGGGAGAAATTTTGAAATTGTATACACTCATCTTTGCAATATATCAGTGTCATCATAAATTACAATAACAAAGTGTAACCGGCACATATTATGGCTGCGTGTTAGCAAGTTAGGGCATTAGTGACATGAATTAATCATGTAAATGACTAATTAAACATTTTCTACTGCATATATATGACTTTAAATCATCATCGATTGATTAAAACAACTTCTTTTACTGATCTCATGTGAATTCTACTCATAGAATGAGGCATGAAGTCATTGATAACACATTTTAAAGTCACATTAGTTAAGGTTTGACTGAGCGTCCTCATTGAAATGCTCCTCTAAACACCCCCCACAGCACTGTGGCGGGTGTCTGAATGTTCTGAAACAGTATACTGTTGCTCGTCTATTTAGAACTTCTTTTTATCCCTGAGAGAAGAATGAATAAAAACTTCTACGGAAGTATATTGGGGCCTTAATTCAGAAATTTAACGAATTATTCCATGCAACTCATAACTTGTTATGAGTACAATAAGGTTTGGTGAGAAACAAAACAAATTCTAAATAATTATTTAGACTTCTGAATTATACTTTTGCATCCTTTTGAAGCTTATAGAGTTGGTCACCATCCACTGCCATTGTACATTGACATCATTTAACAGAATATTATTTTTATTTTTTTATTTCTCACTTTGTATATCAAAAAACAAAGAAAGTCAAATGGGTTTAGAGTAACACAAGTGTAAGTAAATAATGACTGAATTTTCATTTTTGGGTGAATTTTTATTTCTGGGTGAACTATCGCTTTAAACAATATCTAAGAAATTAATGTCCCACTTTTTTTTGAGAATTCCTCGAGACCAACATTAAACAACAGTATTAATCATTATAAATCAAATTTAATCTGAGTAGATGACATGAGGATAATCCCCCACATGCCTACATTCAGCCAATGTCTACAAAATAATTTTTTTTAATTTGGAAAATCATCATCAGTGTAGTTGTCGCGATATGGAATAATTATTTTCACTCTGGACAAACTGATACATTTATGTATAGATTGTTTTTCCAAATGAGGACATCCCAAAATGTCCCCAAAAGGAGGTTTTGTCCAATTTAGCTCACTTCTGGGTACAAATTTGTTCCCACACTATAGATAGCTAAGTTGGTATACTCACACACTGACACAAAGCAAAGCAAAAGTACTGGGCAAATGATTTGCTCTGTCCTGTTTACTCAAAAGCCCCTATATAGCAGATAAGATGAGTCATTTTATTGTAAACAGGAGTTTGTCACACACTGTGTTTTTAAAGTGCATTTTTAACAGTGATTATCTGTATCTGGCACAAAGCATTTATGTATATTTTGTGCTTGAAATCTGTACATTATGCTGGGCAGTGAACTGTATAATTTTCATATGTTAATCTGAACATGTTTGTTGGTCCAAACAGAATGTGTGTTTGTTAAGCAGGCAATATTACCACTGCAGCGCATTCACATGATGCCATCTGATGGAAAACGTACAGTAGTGACTGAGTGAACCAATATGCCCAACATTCAGTCTCACACAGTACCTGTGAATTGTCCAAAAAAGATTGAGTTCTGCTCTTACAATGAGAATTTGCTCATTGTTGAAGTTGCTATTTTAAGAGGCATTCACAATTTGTGTTTTCTTATGTTATTGTTTGTGTTTTGCAATGTCCTATTAGTGAGGTAAAAGGGTTCTCAAGACCAATACATGTGAAACTATGAAAAATATAGATTATGAACTGAAGGGTCAATTCATTCAAGAACCCAATCAAAGTTATACCAAACACAGGACAAACATTGAAAAATATAATTAAATATTCTAAATAAACCTGAAGTAGGAATACATCTACTAGAAAAATAAGCAATTGATGGACATGTCCTTTTTCTAAAATCTGATGTGGGACACTCTTTAAAAATGAATTTCAATATTTGAAGGGCATTTAAAGACTTTTGAGCTGTATTGTCATGGGTCAATATGTACCTTTTCCCTTCTACACTCTTTTTAGACCACACTTTTCTCCACCAAACAAAGCCTTATTTTGCAACTGGCCACATACGCACAGCCAATCAGGCCAGCATATAAGCCCCTCTCCAGGGTCTTTTTTCATCTGCCAATTATAGTAGGAAAGGTTTTGAAGCTCACCCAGAGGAGTGAACATCCAACACTATACCCTAAAAAATATCCCTTTTAGTAGCTGCTCCTCTGGACTGTCACATGTGAATAATTACTGAACCCTCCCATCAGAAAGTTTCAATAATTTGCCTTACTTTGATCTCTTTTCTTGCTCGAGAAAGAGAGGGGGAAAATAATTGGATTATCTGTATGGGGTCCAAATGTTGACTTGACATGATGGTTCTGATTAAAGTAGTGTCCTACTCACTACTCATCATCTCACAACTGACTGATGGAAGAAAATTTCGGGGTGACAGAGTAGGTGAGGGTTAAATATCACCCTAATGTTAAATGCTCTTGAGTAACTCTCAATACAGCACTTGATCTGCAAATAATGTGCCGTTGCAATATTATGGGACAGAACACCTGCATAAGTGGGACATTGCCCACCTGCTGAGGTGGCTAGAGGTGACGATCCATATTGAGAATACAAAGGAATACAGTTATGGGTGTGGAATTTTTTTCCTGTTTTCTAAAAAGGGCAATATACACTACCATCCTTATATCTTACATGGAATTGACAGACCTTAGGTAGAATCTTCATTTTTAGCTGGAGGGAAATTTACATAGCTTTCATGGCTCAACAATAAGGATGGCCTGCTTCTTACTTTTGTTGATCATGTATATGCATTCTTATGCCTTTTGTGACCTCAACAGGGTAACTTTGTTAAGCTGGCTAACATAGATAAAGTTTTGTCAACAATGCAAGAATGACTTGTTAAAGTCTTAGAAGCCATACTGATTGCACTGTGAATTCGGCGACAGTAGGTCGAAAGTTCTGCTGCTGAAATCGGTCTGTGGAGACCAAAATCTGAATCACTGCCCCCAGTGGCCGAAGCTGGAAGTGTTGTTGAATGAATGCGTGAAATGTCCACAGAGTGGTGCCAAAACAAGAGTAGTATTTTTAGTTGTAAATTATGTGATACAGTCAACAGGAACTATACCGCCTAACCAAAACCCCCAAATTACAAAAATTTAATTTTAGAGCAAAAATGCAACTTCTGAATCATGATCACCATTGCATTTGTGAACACAATTACTTCCTGGTTTCCACAGGACCAGAACCTATGTCTCAGAGGTGGCTCGCACAACACACTAACAGTAGTGCTAAAGGGAAAGGTGATCATTTTGGAATAGATGCAAAAATGATGGAAGATGGCGCTTGTCAATAATTTGACAGAATAGAATTTCAGGGTACATGAACTTTCGGAAGCAACATGTCTATTTCCTGTGTGGTCATGTTGCAGAAGCATCAGTTGAATGGGCAATGTCTTGAATTTTATGCTTTTATTTCCAAGCAAAAGTGATTGAATTTCTAGTTTTATTGGCATTAAAGCTGTATGATTTTAAGCTATTATTGCAAATTAAAAACAAAAATACATTGATATTTAAAAAAATAAAAATAATTTATTTGTGGTGGTGCCAGTGAAAATGTTGGCAGAGCAATTAAAAATCACTGGTCCACTGGGCTCACAGAAAAAAAAAACATATTGTTGAGCCATGGCTGTTTATGAATTAAATACTACTAATAAAATTAGTAGCCTAGATATTCTTTGCCTAGGATACTCTTGACATTTTCTCAACCAACTTCTTGAGGTATCACCCTGGGATGCTTTTTAAACTGTATTGAAGGAGTTCCCATCTATGTTGGGCACTTATTGGCTGCTTTTCTTTATTATTTGGTCCAAGTCATCAATTTCAAAAACTTTTTATTTATTTATTAAATTGTAGTTTTATAATTAAATAAATTAATATGTTGGCACAATTATATTTTTGTCTACAAAACTAATTTCAAACATTTAAGCATACGCCTTCAGATCAAAAGATTTTTAAGATCATGAGAAACATTTCAGTCAAGTGTTTCAAAACTTTTGACCGGTAGTGTATATATATATATATATATATATATATATATATATATATATATATATATATATATATATATATATAGTAAAATTATTGTGTTTTTTAAATAATTGAAACCACTTTTACCATATGACATTAATCAGTGGGTCCATAACAGGATTTCAAACAATTTCCTGTGGGAAAAGTTTGTTTGATTGGCTACAGCCTTGGAGCTCATATATCTGGATTTGCTGAGAGTAACCTAGCAGTGTCAGGAAAAATCTTGGGAAGAATTTCTGGTGGCAAAAATGATTTTAAGCTCTAAGATCTTAATTCCTAGCAAACATTTTAAAAATCTCAAAAACAATGTCCTGGTTAATGCTGAAATATTAAAAATGTGCCTTGTCTCTGTTGTACTGGCCTCATGTCTAACTGTGTTTGTAGGTCTGGATCCTGCAGGGCCACTGTTTGAGGATATATCCCATACTGACAAAAAAGCCTGTTGCCCACTTTGATTTCTACCCCAATGGAGGATAATTTCAACCAGGGTGCCATCTGCATGTGCAAAATATTTATGCCCATTTATCTCAGTATGGGATTATGGGTAAATTGTATGGATGGATGGAGTGAAAGATGGAGGGAGGGGCAGGCTCATCTTTAGATTAATACGTCACATGTCAGATTAGGATAAAATACACTAAAAAAATGTATTTAATGATACTGAGAGCAAACTAATGGCTAACTATTTCAGACAGCCTTCCAGATGAAAGAAACAGACACATAAAAGCAGCTGTCATCCTGACAACTTAATTATTCCAGATCCCTCCTCTGTTCTGCTCTCCTACTGAGATATGCCTTTAGGCAATTAAATATCACTAAAGGAAAATCTATGTAAAATGACAGGCCTGAAATCCTCATTTTTATAGATATACACTGATGAGTCCTTGTTTCTGACAGGCATACTGTCTCATTAGATAAGGGTGGGACAACTGTAACTGTAAAGAATAAATTATTTCCATTTAGAATTATGGGTAAATACCAAAAAGAAAGAAAATACAGTATCTGACACAGTGTTAGCATCACAATGCACTCACTGTCAACCATCATAATGCACGATAGTTAATCTGGACACAACAGAACAGATAAAATGTATGAGAATGATAAGCCATTTTCTCACTAGTGAATCTATTATTATTTGCTAAGAGTCAGCTACTGGGAGTCACGTGGCACCATGCGAGGTTCAGATGTGTCAACGGCGAGCTCTGCGTACTTTGCTAGTTTTAATACTTTTTGTGTCATAAACTGGTGACATTCGATATACCCTGATTCTTAACTGTTCTAGGAAGACAATATGTCAAAGAATTCAAAATCCTTGGGCTCTGGAGACATTAAAAGACACTTTGGTGCTCAAGCTGAAGCCCAGGCCGCAAGCCCAGGAGTCGATTTAGCCGGTGAGGTGAAGGAAATTCAGTGACAATTGATGAATGTGTAGGCAGTGCTGATGAAGGTCGTTGCTGACTTGGAGGAGCTTGCTGTAATATGTCGATCGATCACTACCATGGAGACGAAATTCACTGAGATGGTTACAAGAGTGGCAGATGTTGAGAAACGGATCGATTATCTGGAATCATCGGAGAGGGAATTAGCTGCTAATCTGCTAGCGACCAAGGCAGACATGGAGCGTGTCTGGGAGGGAGACAGGCCCTGATCAATTCTGGCCAAATTTCTGAGATCATCCGATAAAGATCTTGTGTTATGCGAGGCAAGGAGTAAAGGAAAGCTTTCTTGGAAGAACCACATAATTTTCTTGTTCCCAGACTTTGCAAATTCGACAGGAGAGAAACATGATTGATTCAAGGAATGCAAGAAACTCTTACATCAACGGAAGGTCACTTTTGCACTGATGTTCCCGGCCAAACTGAGAATAGAAACTAAGGATGGCCGCAAAGTATTTACATGTCCCCAGCAAGCATTGTCCTTCATAAAGTCAATGGAGTAAGTTATTTTGTGGTGCTCACATTGCAGCCGAGTGGGCCTGACTCACTGAACATCCACTTGATCGTCCGAGGAAAGTGGGTGCCTTTTTTGTTCCTTTTTGTGCTGGTTCCGCCTAGCGGCTGGAGTTTGTTTTGTGTAGTAACACACCTTTGGGACAGTGTTGTGAATGAATCTGCACGTTCTTTTTGTTTATTCCTCCTATTGGTTGGAGTTTGTTTTGTGGAGTATTTCTTGCAGGACATTGGAGTGATTGGTTCATTTGTTGCACTCATGTAACAGCTGAATGGGACGGCTCACTGAACATTCGTTTGACTGCCTGAGGAAACTGAATGTTTTTTTTTTGTTTTTTGTTTTTTTGTGCTGGTTCCGCCTAGCGGCTGGAGCTTGTTTTGTGGAGGAACACACCTTCAGGACAGTTATGTGGATAAATCTACACATTCTTGAGTTTATCCCACCTATTGGCTGGAGTTTGTTTTATAGATTATCTTCTGTGATGTAATTCTGTCTCACAAAATGTTTATAGAAACTTGAGCAATCCGATGGCAAAGTTGTCGCGGGGGCTTTCGTAGGCATACATGGACTGTTTGAGTTTAGAGGGATGGACACCGGTTGGTGCTGTCATGCGTGGGGTTAATGCACACATTTTTCTTTTTCTGTTTGTTTGGTTTGGAGGGGAAGTTAGGGGTTTGATTGTTGCACTAATGTTGGAATGTGGTCTTTATAATTTTATTTTTGACACACAATCTATTTTTGCTAATATGTCAAAATGTCAAATGTTAATATGAGTGGATTGTCTCTCTCCACATTGAATGTGAATGGGTTGGGGCACCCCATAAAAAGAAGGAAGGTTATTTCTTTTCTTAAGCATAAGAAATATGATATAGTGTTTCTTCAAGAAACGCATCTTTCCCCACGGGAAGCTGAAAAATGTGGAAAATTATGGGGTGGATATGTTTGGTTCTGTCTCAAGTAAGAGCATGGGGAGTCATTACATTGATAAGTAAGCATCTACAATTCAAATGTCTCAAACAGACTAAGATAAATTAGGAAGAGTCATTATTGTTTTAGCAGAAATTCAGGGGCAAAGGTTGATTTGGCTAATATTTACGCACCTAACGCTGATGATCAGGGCTTTTTTTATAGATCTTGAAGGGATGCTGCAAGCCGCTGGCACCCCTCATGATATAATATTGGGAGGAGACTTTAATCTATTGATGGACTCAGTCCTTGATCACAGTGAAGAAAAAGTGTGTAAGCCCCCTAGAGCAACACTGACGCTTCACAGGATGTGTAAAAATATTGGTTTTACAGATATTTGGAGACTTTTGGACCCATCTGGTAGGGACTATACATTCTTTTAATCAGTTCATAAGATTTATTCTAGAATAGATTTTTTCTTTATATCTAAGTTCCTCATTTCATCTGTTATTGATTGCTCAATTGGAAACATTTTAGTCTCGGATCACGCCCTGGTAAGTTTAGAGATGCTGCCACATACTGGGAAAAATAAATCATATAGTTGGCGCTTTAATGTATCCCTTTCGCAAAATCCTGAATTCCAACAAATGTTAAAGGCTGAAATCAATGTTTATATGGAGACCAACTGGTCCTCAGTATCCTCTGTGGGCGTGGCTTGGGAGGCACTTAAGGCGGTTCATAGGGGTCGGATCATACAGTATGCCTCATTCATCAAAAAATCCAAAGCATCAGAACTCGTGGAGTTGGAAGGGAATATTAAAAGTGCCTAGGCAGAGCTGAAGCGCCGAATGTTTTCTGATGGCCTCAGAGAATTGACCCGACTGAAATACAGATATAATACTATTTTGTCGCTAAAGGTGGAGTTTTGGCTATTCAGGGCAAGACAGTCATACTTTGAGTCAGGGGACAAAGCAGAGAAGCTTTTGGCTAGATATATAAAGCAAAGAGAGTCTTTTTCTACCATACCCTCAGTGTAATCTGCTAGTGGTGAAATATTTACCTCGGCCATTAATATTAATAATGTTTTTAAAGAATTCTATCTTGATCTCTATAGCACCACGTCTTCATCTACTGATGAAAATATTAGAAATATTGTGGAACCATTAGAACTCCCTAAACTGATGACTGAGCAAAAACATTTTCTTGATTCTGAGATGAACTTGGAGGAGCTTGGCAAGGTAATTAAGACTCTGGGGCCAGATAGCTTTGCTGCTGAATTTTGTAGATCTTATGCTACAGAACTGGCTCCACTTTTGCTAGAAGTTTATACAGAATCATTAAAGAATGGAAAGCTTCTGCCACAAAGGTGGACTAGGCCTACCCAAGATTTTGTTTTATTATTATGCGTTTGGTCTCAGACATTTGGCTCATTAGTCGCTTCCACCTGAGAGAGCCCCTCCCTGGTTTTGTATTGAACAGGAAATTATTGCCCCTATTTCGCCAATGCAAAGCCTTTCTATCAAACTAATCGGAGAAGTAATGTTACACCCTGTTATCTCGCATTTGCACTCGGTATGAACAAAAGTGTCCAGAGTGTTTAATTCAGAGTGTTTAATTTAAATGTTGCCTCAAGCATATGGCTGAACCCTAAATTATGTATTAAAAGGTCCCCTTTCTGCTGGTAAGAATAGATTGTGAGGGGGGTTACTACGCTCAGTGACCTACACTATATGGCCAAAAGTTTGTGGACACCATATGTTTGATGAACATTTGGTTTCAAAACCTTAGGCTTCAATTTCCCCCTTTGCTGTAATAACAGCTTCCATTCTTTTGGAAAGGCTTTCCACTATACTGCATGTAGTAACATGGGTGCAGGGATTTGCTCTCATTCAGACACAAGGCTATCAGTGAGGTCAGGAACTGATGTTGGTCGATTGGGCCTGACTTACGGTTGTTGTTCCAGTTCACCCCAAAAGTGATCAGTGGGGTTCAGGTCTGGGCTTTGTTCAGGCCAGTCAATTTCTTCCACACCAGACACAGTAAACCATTTCTTTATGGACCTCACTTTGTTCACGGGGACATTGTCATGCTGGAACAGAAAAGGGCTATCCCCAAACAGTTGCCACAAATTTGGAAGCACACAAAGCCCAAGCCATTACATAAAGAAACATTAAGATTTTTCTTTACTGGATTTAATGGAGTAACCAAATTCGTGGGTGGGTGTCCACAAACCTATGGCCATATAGTGTATATGAGAGTGGGGTGTTGAGATCTTTTGAAAATTTGGTTAAACCTTTTGGGATTCCCAGATCTCAGTTCTATAGGTATTTACAGCTGTGCCACCTGCTCTGTATTGTTTTTGGGAGTAGCACCCCCCATACTCTGGGAGAGGTGATTACTGCTTTTGGAAAATGTCATGAGGCATCAGTGTATTACTCCCTGCTAATTCAGAGTCTGGGGGATGGAGATTATAGTAGAAATATTTAAATTTGGTATTGGAGGAGGGAGTGTGGGCTAGGATTCTAAAAAATGTCAAGTCTGCATCTAGAGATGCAAGGGTGCGCCTTATGTGGGGAGGGGTTATAGTGGGGGTTTAATGTTGAATGTGATTCATTATATATATATATATACACTACCGGTCAAAAGTTTTGAAACACTTACTCATTCTTTATTATAATTTTTTTTTTCCTTCACATTTTAGAATAATAGTAAAGTCATCAAAACTGTGGAATAACATAAATGGAACTATAGGAATTATGTTGTGACTAAACAAAATCCAAAATAAATCATAACTGTGTTATATTTTAGCATCTTCAAAGTAGTCACCCTTTGCCTAGAATACTCTTGACATTTTCTCAACCAACGTCTTGAGGTATCACCCTGGGATGCTTTTTAAACAGTATTGAAGGAGTTCCCATCTATGTTTGGCACTCATTGGCTGCTTTTCTTTATTTGGTCCAAGTCATCGATTTCAGTTTTTTAAATTTATTTTTTATTACATTTTAATTTTATAATGAAATAAATTAATATGGTTGCACAATTATATTTTTGTCTACAAAACTAATTTCAAACATTTAAGCATACTCCTTCAAATCAAAAGATTTTTAAGATCATGAGAAACATTTCAGTCAAGTGTTTCAAAACTTTTGACTGGTTGTGTATATTGTGCTTTTTCTTTGTGTTAAGTCTATGAATCATCTTATTTCAAAACCTATGTGCAGGGCTGAAATACAAGAAAAAGGAAACATTTTCTTCAGAACTCAATTTTGCACAGCACACAAGTGCTATTTTTCACAGTTTAATAATGGCAGCATGCTGTCTTTTCACTACCATTGTCACTTTTCAACTCTTAAAAAATAAACTGATCTAATGAAAATTATATTATAGATCATATACCTACTGCACAGCAAAAAAATTAAATTAGCGAGGTTTATGCTTAAAACAAGTGGAAACATCTGCTAATGAAGCAAAACAAAATTCACTTACGGTTGTCATACTTTATACCCCAGCAATTTCTGCATAGCCACATACTTTAAAGTCTTGGCTACAAAAAAGTTTTAGAACATCAGGAAGAAAGATACAGTTCATTAAGAGACACAAATGAATTCTTAAAACATAAAAAATGTAAAAGGTAACACAAAAATAATGAAACATTTTTTCTAACTGCTTGTCCTCTGAAGGCACAGTATGCCCATGTGCCTAAAATTATTTGCACTAATTAGTGGGTCCACAAGGTGGCAACACTCACAACTGAGCCGTAGCTGTCATGAAAAAGCGCTAGAAGATGTAATCTCCGGTAAACATCAGTAGACGAAGGTGAAAACAACAACAGTGGATGTGCACATCAAGAGCGCATGTGTGAGGAGGTCAGGCGATACCTCCATTTGTATAACTCCAGTCTGAATGAATATAAAGACATCTTTGTGCGTCTAAACTCGTGAAGATAAATAGTTCAGTATCTCATAGCAGTCAAAGCGTGCATGCAGGCCTGTGTATTTGTGCAGTCAGATGAAGTATACTTTGAAAGGCTAGCTTTCAAAACTGAAGTTAATTTGGGCATTAGACTCCAGTGGTTTAATCCATGTCTTCTGAAGCAATCCAATTGGTTTTGAGTGAGAACAGACCAAAATATAACTCCTTTTTCACTATAAATATTGAAATTAGCAGTCTCCTTGGCCATCATGTTTTCAAGTTTGATTACACTTACTAGCGCTCTGTGCATGTGTCAAGAACTAGGAAGTGTAATCAAGCTTGAAATCATGATCGTGCCTAGAGACTGTAATGGAAAGATATTCAGTAAAACATTAGTTACATTTTGATCTGTTATCACCCAAAACCGTTTGGATCGCTTCAAAAGACAATGATTAAACCACTGGAGTCGTATTGATTACTTTTATGCCGCCTTTATATGCTTTTTGGAGCTTCAAAGTTTCGGTCACCATTCACTTGCATTGTATGGACCTACAGAGCAGAGATATTCTTCTAAAAATCTCAGTTTGTGTTCTGCAGAAGAAAGTCATTCATATCTGTGATGGCAAGAGTAAATGATGAGAGAATTTTCATATTGGGGTGAACTATCCCTTTAAGATGCTTTTGAATTAAGTGTTTGAAACAAACATACAAGACACATATTTGCTCAGTTTAACTTTTGACTGCAAATCTTATCATAATTGAGAAACAGCCTTTATGACAACTTCACTGTGACAACTAGCACCGGTATTCCCTATTCTAAAATAAATTATTTATAAACAAGTCTTAATATCTTTTGTGATTTTGCTTCTCAGGTAAATTTTGATTACTAATATTGATTAAGAATAAAAAATGTTTGTATGCCATTAATGTTTGTGATTACTAATTGCGATGGGGCATTTTTTTATGTGTAATTTTTTTTATCTGATCAGTGCTAATGTAGCATTACTTTCCATCCCCAACAGTGTTGCTCTATCAATTCAGGATCCAGTTCCTCAACCAAACTTATAAGACTGATCCCTCCCTCACAGTCTCTCTAACAGGAACACTGGGTGAAAGTGAAAATTTGCCAATAAAACTGTAAGTGTGCACTTTTTATTGATATACAGTATGAAAAACCAGAGAACAGTTATGTTAGTGAGCTCCACGTTAATGAGTTTTATGAGTTTCTCACCATATGGATAAATTTGAAGTTTTTATTATTTTACAAAAGTTGCTGTTCACACACCGAATGACAATCAGACTAGTAAAAATACATTTTTAATTTTTAGACTTGCATATTAAAAAAGTGCAGTGTACTGCGAGTTAAAAAAAATGACTAGCAATCTTTGCATGTGATTTGATAAATGTTTGTCTACATGCACCTGAAGTAACAGTTTTATTTGAGCACAATAATTGTCTCTACTTTGTAGGTTTTTATTGTTTAAAAGCTCTTTGCTTTTAACAACCATCTGCTATAACATAAATTCTGGGAAAATTATCCCTGATATCCACCATACATGTCTAAATAAATAAATGTACAAGTAAATGGTTTATGACTATTGTCGTTTGATAATTATGCAGCTGAAATTTATGTGACAGAAAAAAAACAGTCATAGATTCCTTACTAAAAGACTGCATGATAACATCTGAGATAAAGACAGATTATGAATGTTTCATGTGCTTGCCTCTAAAAGCTCAAAGTAACATGCTCTGCTTCACAGGGCACACAGAGATCACTCATTAAAATAACACATCTCGCATGAATGAATGAAATACACATGTGCTAGGAACGTGAAAGACAGAGCAAAAACTGGAAAACTGGAGGGAAGCATGCGATGGACTAACATAGCATTGCAAACAAGATGTCATTTGATGTCACAAGCATACACATGCATAATCACTCTTACGTACTGTAGGCTAATATACACTACAGAGAAATTGTGCTTGTTTATTACAGGATAATAAATAAAATACAAAAATTATAGATGAACCTGACGTCTCCCCTTCCTTCCCTTTCTATCTTTCTTAGCACTGAGGAAATTTCAGGTAACAAGACCTTTACATTTCTCATCACTCAGGATACAGGTATTGGTAACCCGATGATAACATGTAGAGCACGATGATGCCTTGGGGAGGAAGGAGCAAGGGACCACAGTTTACTGTGGGAAAGATTATGGTGAAAGCTGGAGAGACCCAGTGGAAGGAATTGAGAGAAGAGACAGCTTAACCCGCACAGATGGTGGGTGTGAGATACGCTGTTAAAAGCAGATCATTGTAGAATCATGATGTCTCCACTGGAGGCTGACATATTCTGAGGTGAAAAAAGATGTTAACAAGGAAAAGAGGCATTGACTGAAGATTAAGAGCTGAGATGAGGTGAGGGGAAATGGGTTCAGGATTCAGGATCTAGGAATCCAAATTTCCACTAGTACACAAGATGTATTACAAATGAGCAAGGGGAAGAGATATAAAAGGCCTCCATCAGTTTACTGCAACAGCAGGCATGGTTGTATAACAAATCTAATATATAACTGTAGCCTATAACTGGTGAAGACAATATTTAACACAATGGAATATTGGAAATACAGAAAAAAGTATAGGGATATAAAGTAATTGAATTAAATGTCAAAAGGTTCGCAATGGCTTTCCAGACTTTTCTGATTCTACGCTGGATTCCTCTGTCTGTCTTTTAGAAAGACTTTTTTATATTTCATGTGTGTTCTAAGGACCTCTAGTGGAAGTTACTAGACATGCCGCTCAAACACTGTCAGCCTAACAGGGTTATGTAAACATAAAAGCAAAAGGGTAATTCTTGTCAGGGATGCAAAAACCTCCTTTGAGGAAAGCTATGCGAGATTTGACTTAAGGTCTCCATCTTATTCTGCCAGCCCATTTTATAGGGCAGTTTAAAAGTATTAAAACAGTGAAGGCTGTTTTTTTTTAAAATGCTATGTTCATTATTTACTCACCATCTCCTTGAGAGAAATGTTGTAGGCCACTGGTCTCTTTTTCATGCAATTACAATGACAGGGGATTTAAAGCTTCAAAAGGGATGCAACAGCACCACAAAATAATCATAAAAGTGGTCTATATATTTCAAGACAAAGCCATAAGATAATTTTGTGTGAGGAACTGAGATTAAATTTAACTTGTCATTTACTAAAAAAAAACTCTTGTTGTCGCGTGAGGGTAGTGATGACTTCTGCTTATTTGGATCTTCTCAAAGAATCAGTTGATCCAGTTCACAAAAGCTGAATGATTCATTTAGTTAGTTTAGTTCAACTTACAATGATTCGGTCACAGCGGTTAAGACTTGGAGGAATAATACCGATTTAACATTTCGGTTCATTCAGTAGCTACATTAAAATAGCGCACGTGTCGTATGGACCACTTTTATGATACTTTTATAGTTCTTTTGCATATCCTTTATTTGCACCTATGATTCCTGTGGTATATTTGAACTGTTACTTTTAAAAAAATGAATATGGTTGTGTTGTTTTTTTTTTAAATTATTATTATTATCAATTTTATACATGTAAAACATACAAACACAACATAAATAAAATGGAATCAATTATTAACATTATCAAACACCCCCCCCCCCCCAACCCCAAACATGCAGTACTGTGGTCACCAACAATTAAATCATCAAAATAAAATAAATACAAAAAAAATTACATAAAAAAAAAACAAGATATACATTCAAACAAAATCAATAAAACACATACCCAACTAAACTACAAATCCCTGTCCACAGCCATTCCCTGAGAACCATCCAAAACAGCCAAATAACCCCCCCATTTCTTGACAAACAAATCCCATTTCCCCAGCCTTCTAAAAAAACATCTCCTCAAACGCCACCACCTCGCCCATCTCCCCACACCATTCCCTAAATGAGGGTGCTCCAGCCGACTGGTGCCCCTGTCTTCTGTTTGGCACCGCCAGCAGGTGGGTGTTTTTAAGACCCAACCTATACAATCTAGAGGGGGTCCAGTAGAACCGATGCAAAATCTTAAATTGCATTAGACGGACCCTTGCATCTCTAGATGCAGACTTGATGCTTTTTAGGATCCTAGCCCACACTCCCTCCTTCAATACCAAGTTTAAATCCTTCTCCCATAATCTCTTGAGAGAAGACAAAACTCCATCCCCCAGACTCTGAATTAACAGTGAGTAATACACTGAGGCTTCATGACCCTTCCCAAAAGCAGTAATCACCATTTCCAGAGTATCTGCCACTTTAGGTGGGTGTAAACTACTCCCAAAATTAGTACAGAGCAAGTGGCGCAGCTGTAAATACCTAAAGAAATGGGATCTAGGAATCTTAAAATGTTGAACCAAATTATCAAAAGATCTCAGTACTCCTCTCTCATATAGGTCACCAAGTGTAGTAACCCCCCTCCCAATCCAATCTGACCAACAGAAAGGGGACTTGTTAATGTGTAATTTAGGGTTCAGCCATATGCTTGAGGCAACACTTAAATAAATGTCCAATTAAACACTCTGGACACTTTCGTCCAAACCAGGTGCAGATGCGAGATAACGGGTGTGACTTAACTTCTCCGGTTAGTTTGATCGAAAGGGTTTGCAATGGTGAAATAGGGGCAAGAAATTCCTGTTCAATAACAAACCAGGGAGGGGCTCTCTCAGGTGGGAGCGACCAATGAGCCAAATGTCTGAGACTGAACACATAATAATAAAATTAAATCTTGGGTAGGCCTAGCCCTCCTTTGTCAATCGGCCCATGTAACTTATAGAAATGTAATCTGGGACATTTACCATTCCAAATGAAGGACTTCACTATGCTATCAAATTGCTTGAAATAAGAGAGGGGGACATCTACAGGGAGAGACTGTAGCAGGTAGATGAATTTTGGAATGCAGTTCATTTTAATTACATTAACCTTCCCAATCATGGATAAATGTAATGAAGCCCACCTGCCCACATCGCAAGAAAACCTTTTTATTAGAGGTTCAAAATTAACTCATTGACTAAATCACATAAATTTGCTGGGAATAAAATCCCCAAATACTTAATGCCCTGTTTGGGCCACTGGAAGGCACCCAGCTGAAAAGCCGTTACTGGGCAGTACGCTGTCAGAGACAAAGCTTCGAATTTAGACCAATTAACTCTGTATCCTGAAAATTTAGAAAAGGAATTAATAATTCTGTGGAGGCAAGGCATAGATCTAATGGGGTTGGAGACGAATAATAACATATCATCTGCGTAAAGCAGAAGCTTATGTGCCAGACCTCCCGCAATCACCCCTGGAAAATGGTTGTGTTGTTATTCAAGTGTATAGCTTCTGGGAACGTGATGTAAGCAACACGCAATGCATGTTGGGACTTTAGGACACGAAAGCTGTGGTGGATACTGTGTTGTTTTGGAAATAGACGGTCTAGTTTGTATTATACAGATAAAAATATGTAACAATGGTGAATGCTTGTTGTGTAATTAACTGCCATAATCACACTCACGACCGGCGTGGAAACCGTATTTCAAATGGAGTGCGATTGATCTTCGTTTGTTCCATTATTATTTTTTTTCTGTTTATTATCACTGTGTACTAATATCTGATAACTGATGAGTGTGTCCTAAAACATGGCGGCAACTACCCAGAATGCAATGCGTAGGGGCGTAGTTTCCCAAGCTCTATAAGAGGGAATACCAGACCTAAAAATTATGCCTTTGTTAAGGCACTTAAACATGGTAAATAACCTGATTATTTATTCAAAACTATTATTATTAATAGACACCAAGATCGCTCACTTACATCTCTGAAATGTCTTTTTGAAAGCGTTTCATATGGAAAGCATCACAATCTAATTAATATCTGCTGAACATTTTAAAAAGATCAGATTTACAAACATTCTAAATCAGAAACATCTCAAAGACATCTGATGAAGGTTTTATTGACATCCGAGAGAAAACGTCTCATAGACGTATTGTAGATGAGCAAACAACCTAAAAAGTACATCTTCCAGATGTAAACAAACACATCAAATAGATGTCTGTGTAATGTACGTGTGCTATCAAGGCAATATTATTTTACATTTTATCAAACAGTATGAAAAGTTATAGAGTGATACAAACCAACTATTACCACAAAACTTACACATAATTCACAAAATCAATTTCTAACAATTTAAGAAATGTTTGCTTTTTTTTTTTTTTTTACCAAAAATTGTCACTTCCTGGAGGAGTCATATTCACATCATAAGGAAAACTGACTTTTGATAAGGAAAATGGATATTACAAAAGATGAACAGGATGCAAAATGATATTGAGCGCACGAAACATTTTGATTCGAGAAAGTAAAAATAAAAAGACACCTGAAATATTTCTTGATATATTAGAAGTTTGTGGAAAGCACACAGGGAAACAATCTGCTCAAACCAGTAGTAAAATGATTTAAAATTCATCCAGTGTTCACTTAATTCTGATAAATAAATAAAAACTAATATGATTTATACTTTTAAAAAACAAGTTTAAAAAAAGTTTCTGTAAAAACAAGTTTAATAGGCCAATTTGTTTTATAAATATTGGATGATTCATTCTGAAGCTGATCACAGTCTCCTTTCTCTTCAGAACTATAGATGATGCAGAAGGTGTTCGTCCGCTGTGAGAAGTGAGAGAAGCAACAGTGTAGGATGGTGAACCCCTACAACTGAAGAAAACACAGCTGATCACCTTCAAACATATAAGCTCATGTATCAACCATCAGAACTTACAGAGCATCAACGACACTTAAACTGACATGGGAAAGGTAAAAACAGGACGTGCCTGTAATATTATGCTTTATATTTTAGTTGTATTTGTTCTTTATTTACCTACTGTATGAGTAAATAAAGACCAAGTGTATCTGGGTGTTAGTCTTAAACATTGTATGGATTTTCACTTATCTGATATTTAAACAACCGCTTCTACAATTAGGAAATTCAGTTAAACACTTTGTCATTACACATTTTAGAAATGGCAACACCTGCCACACTCTATATGGAAACAATTAACATTTTATTCTACTCAGGGTGAGACACAAATTCACTTGGTAAATTGGTATGGGAAATATTTTGAAGCTCCTAGCACCTCATAAAAGAGACTTTATAAATACTTCTGAGTGACTGACTTTTGTCAGTTTTCCATCACCAACTGTTATCCAATAAATCTTTTTCCATTTTACACACAGTTAATAATAACAATCAGTAGTGCCAATTAAGTTACTGCAGCAGTTATCTTGAATGTAGATCAGATTGTAATAAAATGTTTTTATCACTTGTGTTTAATTTGCTTGCAATTATCGCTCGTCAAAATAAACTAATTGTTCTTAAAATCCCCTTATGATAACATACTGAGATGCTTAACAGGGTAATGTTGGTTTGAATGTAAAATTCTGTGATGGCTTGTTGAAGAGTTAAGGAGCTGTTCTTTTTAAATAGATTATGTTGCACTAGGCAATTCAAATAAAAACGTTTTTCATAAACAAACGAGCTTACAAGCAATTGATTGCATTTACATCCACACATGGACATATAGTGAGAAGAGCTTCTGATCAAGGCTATTTTATTAATGTATTTCAAGTACTTCAAAAAAATTACAGGTTTTTGCACAATAATTTTTTTTCTTTTTTTAAATATATAGTAATTTTTTTAAGCACAAAGAGGAAAACAAAAATTGAAAAAAAGGAAAAAGATTCTGTATAAAACACAGCAGATGTTAAAATCAAACAGTAGCATTAGACATTTCTCCATCTTGTTTTTCATAATTTTATCCACACACCATGCTTGCGTATCAGTGCACATAACTTATAAACTTAAAGCAAAAAAATAAAAAAACTACAAAATAAAATTCCTTGGCCAAAACTCCCTCGTAATTCACCCAAACTCCTTTATCACAGAATAACAGTAATAATTGATTTCTAGTTTGAAGCCAATTGCAATCAGAGCAGTTAAAACTCACTAAAAACCTCTCTCCCATCAGCATACAGAAATGAGTCCATGATTTAGATCTAAAGAAGTACTGAGAGCTGGGAATGCTTGTCTGAAATACAAGCAAACCATCAACGTGTTTGGTAGGATCTGCTGTTGAAATGCAGTTCCTCAATGGATTCAAAGATCACAGCTTGAGAAGATGTAGACATCTGGACACTGGACACTCCTGGACACTGGACTAGTCACACCATTTAAAAACAAAATGATGTCAACATAAACTGAAACAGAAGTACAGATATTTTTGTTGAGGTACAAAAATGGAGTACGGAAGATCTTTATGTGGAGACTAAAGGTATTTGATGCATTTATGGTTCAAAACCTCCTGCCTTTATAAGAGGCAAACAAAACTTTATAAGCACATTCAGGATTTTATTTCATTTTTTTTTTTTTTTTTACATTTGTTCTCTCAGACCTGAGGAGAGGGCAGAGCCAATGAATGCTCCAATGTCCCAGGGACTGAGTGATGTTAAACCTACACTAAATTACACAGTTGTGCTTCTGTGCTGAAAATAATATTTACCAGGGTCTGGAAAACCAGCCAAATAGAATATGCTGTTTTTTCAATTTACAGGGCTGGTTCAGACACACAGCTAACTTATTTCGGAATGAAACAAAAGTGATTCTTAGTGAGAATTAGTCTACTCAGTCAGGAAAACCAAACCATTATGGTAATAAATGAACCAATTGGCTAACAGTACATTTTTGTGTGTTATATTAGTTATCTATAGAGGCAATACAAGGCATGTTTTGATATAGGGTGCTATTCTGGACCTTCTATTTTAAATTTGTTTTTCAACTATAATAGAGGTAATGAATGAACATTGACAAGAAAAATTCCTTTGTGTTAATATTGATTAGCATGTAAAAAGACTACAGGCTCTATAGATTGCTTCTATTAGCTGTCGCTCTCTAACCCATCCTTTCATCTGATGCACAAAACCCAAGGCAAGAACAGCTACAATCTATTTTATTAATTGTCTGCACTTTAATGTTGCTTACATCTTATTGGAAAAAAGAATCTTATGTATCAAAAAAAAAAAAAAAAAAAACCTTCTCTGTGATGTTGTGCTTATGTTTACATGAGTCCGTCTCCTGTGTACAGCATATTTCACTCTCTCTCAGAGGGATCGCTTCATTACTGGCTGAATAAAATGACTCTCTGTAGATTGCGACAAGTGACAATTAAATAATAACAAAAAAAATTCACCCAACCTCTCTCTCATTTTAATTCCCTCACCTGCATGGAATGAAAAACTGCAGTTCTTTAGTGGTTGTTTATCATCAACTGACATCAATGAAAGTTTTTTGCATTGCAAGAAAAAAGTGCATGCAAACAAACCAGGTGAAAATGCTATGCACAAACATGTTCCTTTACCAAAGTGAGACTAGTAAAAGGCATTCTGACAATAGCAACTCTCTGTGCTCTCTTATTATATCCTGAGTATCAATCAAAACCTTATTTATCATTATCTAACATCAGAAAAAAATGACTGAAAAAAAAAACCTAATGTATATTGTGATATCTGTACAATTGCACACAGAAACTAAAAATAAAAGCTTGAATTCATTGCAATCCTTTTGCTTGTATTTGTTAAAAACGTCTTAATGACACAATGGAAAAGGAGTCTCTTTAAAGAGTTCTCGCTCACACTTTCCTTGATTGGCAGAAAAAACCAAAACCCATGTGACATGCTGTTTTGCTAATCTCCACAGGAGGGTGGTAATTCCAAGAAATAAAAAAAAAAGTAAAAAGATATAAAAAGGGCGAAACTTTAGTGGGGAGAGCAATGCTTTATCATGTCACTCGAGAAAGAAAAAGAAAAAGAACTCAAGAACAGAGTAACAGAAATCAGTGATTCTGTCCTTTTCCTTCTCGTCACTAGCTTCTGAATTTTTCTCTGAGCTATGCAACAAAAGTTTTGCTGGCTCCCAGAACAGTGGTTTCTTACAACTTAAAAACTGCTGTTTTCTGAAGTTTAGTCCTTGTAGTATATTTTATTTTTCTTAGTTTGTAAATAGTTTTTTTTAGTTTGTAGATGGGGCTCACTGATTGATTCAGTTAACTCTTTGGAGTGAAATGTTTCCCACTGTAGGCACTAGGAAGAACCAAGGCAATGAGGAGGCCGGCTCAGTGTCGCATCTGACCCATCTGATAGTTCTCTCTTTGTTGCCGATGGTGGCGCTGTGGCTGGGTCTGTGCAGTGGGTTGCTGGGCTCTTCTTCTCTTAAGTGTGCCTAAAGGGAGTAACAAATGCATGCAAGATTAATCACCATATTTCTGTTGTAGTTCTTTTGAATTTGCATTGATCTCAGAAAAAGAAACCAGATCCACAGGTAAACAACTTTAAACACTAGAATTTTGACTTCCGTTCAGTGAAATGATTCACTTTTTTGTACAGTGATGGTTATACAATTCTTTTGGTAAGCATTTGCACCGTAGTTCATCTCAAGTTTAATGACACATCTGTAGCACAAGGTTTGGCGAAGAAAACAAAGCGTCAAATAGACAAACACAGTTACAACCTCCACTAATGCACCTGTATGGCTCTCTAGATGGACATGCTCCACCTGTGTTTCATGTGAGTAAACTTTTTGTTTTCAGAGAAAAAACTTCCTATTAATTGTTAAATCAGTTGATGGTCTCACAGTTCTGCACGCATTAGTATGTATTTCAAAATGGAAAGCGGAGAAAACAAGCCGCTGATTAAAAGTGCGATGGTCAAAAAACGTTGACAAAACAGGCACTATTTGCAGATACTGCTTGACGTGAGTGTCGTATACTGGTAATTCATCAATACATGGTTAATCATTTATGCTGACATCACCCGGTGATAGATAGCGCACGGCGTGCACAAAGCACAAGGTGAGCGCGAAACTTCTCACAGTCCCTCCCGTTTTTAAGCAAGCACTCAGTGCATGAAACAATAACTAAAGTCATTGGGTTTTTTATTGCCAAAGATGTTACCCTACTCCATTCATGAAGATGTGGGATTTCTGCGTATGACTAAAGTACTTGAGCCACGTTACAACATCCCTTCTCATATCCATTTTAATAGCAAGGTTATTATTCCTTCTATAGTGATGTACAGCTTTTGAATGTTGAACATATGTTGAGTTTGAAATGCACTTTATTTTGATGCATGTAGCGTAATAATGTATGTTTTAAGTTAGAAGTTGATTTATTTAGGTGTTAAGGTAAAAAGTTGATTTAGTAATTATGGGAAAACAATTTTTATTAAAGGATGTAATGAAAATTAACCAAGGTTTTGCTATAGTAATATTGTAATAACCATGACTGCTGTAACTACCTCACAGAAATCATGGTTTTGATACAATTAACCATGGTTTTAAAACAGTAATACTGTAGTTTCCGTATAGTAACCATGATTTTACTATAGTATAGTAACCACGACAGTAACTAAGTTAATTTTGTGGTTACTATGGTTTTACTACAAATACCATGGTGGCTACTATAGTAAAACCATGGTGATTTTTAGAAAGGGCAAACCTGTTGAAGTGTTTGTTACCAAATAGAGGATTCTTACTTTGGATTTGGCAGAATATATATATATATTTATTACACACACACACACACACACACACACACACACACACACCCTAAAACTGTGTTCAAAATTTTAGGGTCACTTACTCATTCTTTATTATTATTATTTTTCACATTTAAGGATAACAGTAAAGTCATCACAACTATGGAACAATTGAAATGGAAATATGGGAATTATGTTGTGACTAAACAAAATTCCAAAGTAAATCAGAACTGTGTTAAATTTTAGCATCTTCAAAGTAGTCACCCTTTGCATATTATTTGCAGACATGTACTCTTGACATTTTCTCAACCAACTTCTTGAGGTATCACCCTGGGATGCTTTTTAAACAGTATTGAAGGAGTTCCCATCAATACCGGGCACTTATTAGCTGCTTTTCTTTATTATTCGGTCCAAGTCATCCATTTCAAAAACTTTTTTTTTTTTTTTTTTTAAATAAAATTTTAGTTTTATAATGAAATAAATAAATATGGTGACACAATTATATTTTTATCTACAAAACTAATTTCAAATATTTAAGCATACGCCTTCAAATCAAAAGGTTTTTAAGATCATGAGAAACATTTCAATCAAGTGACCCCAAACTTCTGAACGGCAGTATGTGTGTGTGTGTGTGTGTGTGTGTGTGTGTGTGTGTGTGTGTGTGTGTGTGTGTGTATATATAATTATTTTTATTTTTTTTAATTTTTTTTCTGAACATAGCAAATGCCAAACCGTACCGAAACTGTGACCCTAAAACTGTGATACAAACCGAACAGTAAGAAATTTGAACTGTTAAACCACTAGTGTATATTACATGGAGGTGATTTGGATTAAGTAGTCTGGGCTATAGTACCTGGCAGTGGTTTGGAATGGGTGGTTTGGGGGAATTTTGGGGATATTCCTGGTTGTGGTTTGAATGGGGGTAGTTTGAGGTAATTTTGGGTATATTACCTGGCAGTGGTTTAGGTGGGGGCAATTTAGGATTGCTGCTTGGTGTGTGCACACTGCAAATCTTGATGAATCCAGCCATGAGCATGATAAGGGCAATGCCCATCAACAGCACCGCCCACCAGTGTTCCTGAAACACACCCAAATATTCCCCATGATGACTGTCAATGACTCAATGACTGTTAAAAGAGACAATATCTGTAAGAGAGACAAAACACCTGATTGAACCCACAAACAAACAAACCAAATGAGTATCCAAAGATCTCAAGTGAAAAACTTGCCACTATCCACTCTGCAATGCTCTGGTAAAGCTCAGGGTTGAAGATGGCCTTCTTAAGCCTGGCCAGGGGACCATCAGCATCCACCAGCCTACACTTCATAAAGACATCACAGTATCCTTTGAAGTCATTACAAGGAGAGCCGGGCTGTAACGTGGTGCTCTTTCTATTAAAATATGTTGCCCATTTCTCTGAGCCAGTACTGCTGCAGGTATTGGGCTGACCTACAAAAGCAGAGACAAATGCATCCATATGATAGCATCCACACAAAATGCATCCATAAGATATCATTGCTTAATAAAATGCAATTACTTGTATCTTTAGGAGGAAACTACTTAGATGTTTTATGACAAGTTACTCTTGTTAAGTTTTGTCAGTGTTATGTTTGTTTGAATTCTTTACTCACCCTTCTCCATACAGCAAACATGACACAGCTCAGTGTCATCTTTCCCTTCCTCACTGGCACAGGTGCACACATCCAGACCATACTTCTGACAGATAGAGCCAGAACAACCCTGAGAGAGAAGGAAGGGACATTCTCAGATGATATGATACATACATTAAACATTTGCTTTAGGCCAAGTGCACACTACAAGACTGAATCTCATTGCCCTTTCATATTTTCAGTCTGTGAATAATCTGCGACATGAAGCCCTGGATCATAGTCAACCGCTGTCACCTATGCTCTTCTAGTGTGCGCACTTGTGAGTTGCGAGACATGCTGCGACTAGTCGTAAAGAAAATTACTTTGTAATTGACACTCCTAGTCTGCGATTAGTTGTGTGCACCAACATGAAAGAAAACAAGAAGCGATGAGTCTATAAATGTGCACAGGGCAACAACCTTCTGTCTTGTAGTGTGCTTGGCCTTACAAAGAAGACAAAACAAACAACTGTGCAAATACATGAAAACTCAAACACGGGTAATGAGGCAGCACCTACCCCATTAAGGCAGACTTGGGTATTTGCGTGGCAGGCTGTGAAGTTTTCTTTGGGTGTTGAGGTGGGGCATTGGGCGGAGAGTCCATTGCACATGCCCTGAAGAGCACACTCAGATTCCTCCCTACACTTCATATTGCTAATCTTAAAGGTACACTCCGGTGTGCAGCAAGGACCCTGACTGGGACTGTAGGAGAACATTACAGAAAAATTAAAGGTGCTATAAGCAATGTTTATGTAATTACGATACAAGTTAGTGCAAAATATAAAAGTATAAAATGTAAAACTTAAAGTTTGAAAAGAACACTGAGGCCATCATTAAAAGCAAAGACTACATGTGCTGAGGAAACGTAACTCACTGGCAGCTTTTCCACTATCGGGTCAGTGCGAGCCAGGGCTATCAACTGGTCAGCCGGGGTCAATAGCCTCAGACACCGAGTAGCAAGATTAATATTGATCTTCATTCCCACCATCGGGCCAGTAGCCCCGCAGTGTTTCCCTAAAACCCACCCTCAAGGGAAACTCAAGTTGAGGTATTAGACGCTGAAGACTAGCTAGTCCTCAAAATGAACACGGATTTGTACTGTGTCAAGTGCAAATTACAAGTACAATTTTATATAATTTTTTCCCGAACCTGTTGTGCGCTGGATACAAAACTTGGCAAATTCGGCAACAATATACTTAATCACGCCTTCATTCAGCAAACACCGTTGATCTGACATTGCACATTTTCATGAGCCCAAATATTCTGAGGAGCCTTTATTTCATCTACTGACTAGTTCTGATGATTATCCAATTTCCGTTAATCTGTTTATGTAAACTGGTAGCTCTGACCTGACGAAACTCTACCTTTGACATTGACCCCGCCTCAATCCCAAGTTGGCATTCTTTGGCCCAAGGGTAATCGACAGGCCAGGATACTTGGACGTTGGTCCCGAGGAAGGATTAATAAAGTTATAATAACAAACTGATAATAAGGTAAGTGTTTTCACATTCTTGATTGTGTTATGATCAGATTAGATCAGACTGTAAAAGTCCTTCTTACGTACCTGCATCGAGCGTCTGCCTTCAGTGTACACTTCACCCCTTCTGGCGCATTGGCACTATGGCAGCACTGGTCTTTACACTGATCGCTGTAGCCACAGTCACACTGCTCATTACCCTCAACTAAGCCATTACCACAGATGGGCTGACCAGATTCTGAAGATAGTGAGGAGACAGTGATAAAAAAAGTACAAGCAATGAGAGAGAAAGAGAGAGAGAGAGAGAGAGAGCGCTAAAGTGAGACATACTTCAATTAATCTTTAATTATCATTGCCACACAACCAGAGGTGGCAGAATTTGTTTCCAAGACTTTCATGTGCCTGGTCACTTTGTGAAGGGATAGAAGCAGAAACCTTCCGATTACCAGCCCCTGAGCTTTAACCCATTAAACAACACAATTTTATGTTGATCATTTTAAAATCAACACTATATTACGTTTAATGTGCCAGGTATTCCGACACATGTTTTTCTATATTCTTGTAGTTGATTGATAGCTCACCAACGAAGCAGCTGAATCTCTTCTTATCCAGCACCTGGCTGATGTTGCGAGTGCTGCAGACAGAGAACTTGTTGTTGTTGAACTTGTCTCCTGATGTGGCTCTTGCATACATGATGTAGTTGCCTCTCTCTTTCTGATCCTGAGTCTTAGACTCACCTGGAGTGCACTCAAGACCTGAGTCATGCTGGAAGAGAGAAAGACAGAGGAAGAGAGACAAGGTGTCATCAGCAACAAGCATACAACTACACTTGGAATATTCTCTAAAAAAGTATTCTTCTCCTCTTCGACTAAAGATAAACGATATGCATTTTGCAGAAACTAGAAAAATCTCACACAAAATGTCCTAACTAGGCCCCCAAGGGATAAAGCCACAAGAGTTTGTTGTGTAATACTGGGTAGCTCCACCCACAATGAAATATAATGGGTCCAAAAACTCACTCTACATAGCTGTATATCAAACATCCAGCATTCTGTGTCATTAAACTGGGTGTGATATTATTCAGGTTAGTTCCTATAACTATACTGAATGTAACAGAAATATTGTCTTCAAACTGTTTCTCTGCCATAACAGTAGTTGACTTGAAAGGGGCTACAGCGCCCCTTGTGGCAACATTGGGAATTGGTAATTGCTTTGTGTAATGAATTGTGCTGACACAATTTGGAATGCAGCAACACACGAGATCAGGATTGCGTAGCTAGAAGCATCTGTGTTCACATACTTAAGTAAAGTATGTTTTAGCTTTTATTGTTGATAAAAAGTTGTTTACATTTATATTCTTAGCGATGATTTTTAACCAAGATGAGCTGAGTGCACAGATAGAGCAAATACCAGGTCAGGTTACTAAGTCTGTCTGTACAGATCATGGCGCAAATTGGGCAATAGAGCACATTAAGCAGTAAGGACTCACCGGAGAGCCAAAATTATGTCCGACCTCATGAGCAAAGGTAATGTGAGAGACTTTAGGGGGAACGTGTGAAGCGTAGTTCTGCACGGTAATTATGCCAGTGTTCAAAGACTTCTTCTTTCCATCAGAGTACTGTTTATTCTTCTCACATATTCCACCAGAGCTTCCTAAAACAACACACAAAAGCAGCTTTAGGAAAAAAAAATAATAATAAAAAAAATATTTTAAATGTTTTTAAAGCAAAATTCACGTGAGTTAAATCTTTTACATGAGTAAATGATTAATTTAGGCACACAGCCCAAGACAGAAATGAACTGCTACAGTGAATGGCCAATAGTGGACATATGACTCCCAATCTACATTGGAAGTGAGCAGTGGAACACAACAAAGCTAGATTACTCCCATTATAATCAACTGAGTTGTCTACATTACTTTAGAGCAGAGGCTGACAAATTTTTTGGCACAGGGGCCACAATGGAGTTTAAATAGCACACAGGAGCCTCATAATTGTTTCAATCTGGTTCTTATTTATTGAGCACATTCTAATACATGAGGCACAATTTTCTAAAGTATATCTCTGACTGATGGGACCATTCAGCAATTGCCTTAAGTATTACTCTACAAAGATTCATAACTTTCCATCAGGCATTAGAAAAACCTGAAGGGCTGAGTACTATTATGGATGGTTTATTTTACCTTCTTTAATACCTTCTTAGTGTCATTCCCAGATGAGTTTAATAATTAAATTAACACTCTGTTATTTATGACTAGTAAAGCGTTAAATATTAACAGGTAAAAGTTAATCACTGAGAGGGTTTGCACGCATTAAAGGAATAGTTCACCCAAAAATGAAAATTATCTCATTTACTCAACCTCATGCCATCCCAGATGTGTATGACTTTCTTTTTTTCTGCTGAACACAACATTTTTAGAAGAATATATATATCTTAGCTCCATACAACGCAAGTGAATGGGTACCAAAACTTTGAAGCTCTAAAAAGCACATAAAGGCAGTATAAAAAAGTAATCCATAAGACTCCAGTGGTTAAATCTGTATTTTCAGAAGTGATGTAATAGGTGTGGGTGAGAAACAGATCAACATTAAGTCCTTTTTTACTTTATATTCTCCTTCCTGCCCAGTAGGTTGCGATATGCACGAAGAATGCGAATCACCAAAACATGAGAATGTGAAAGTGAACATTAATTGTAAAACAAAAAGACTTAAATGGTGATCTGTTTCTCACCCACACTTACAGGTGCATCTCAATAAATTAGAATGTCGTGGAAAAGTTCATTTATTTCAGTAATTCAACTCAAATTGTGAAACTCGTGTATTAAATAAATTCAATGCACACAGACTGAAGTAGTTTAAGTCTTTGGTTCTTTTAATTGTGATGATTTTGGCTCACATTTAACAAAAACCCACCAATTCACTATCTCAAAAAATTAGAATACGGTGACATGCCAATCAGCTAATCAACTCAAAACACCTGCAAAGGTTTCCTGAGCCTTCAAAATGGTCTCTCAGTTTGGTTCACTAGGCTACACAATCATGGGGAAGACTGCTGATCTGACAGTTGTCCAGAAGACAATCATTGACACCCTTCACAAGGAGGGTAAGCCACAAACATTCATTGCCAAAGAAGCTGGCTGTTCACAGAGTGCTGTATCCAAGCATGTTAACAGAAAGTTGAGTGAAAGGAAAAAGTGTGGAAGAAAAAGATGCACAACCAACCGAGAGAACCGCAGCCTTATGATTGTCAAGCAAAATTGATTCAAGAATTTGGGTGAACTTCACAAGGAATGGACTGATGCTGGGGTCAAGGCATCAAGAGCCACCACACACAGACATGTCAAGGAATTTGGCTACAGTTGTCGTATTCCTCTTGTTAAGCCACTCCTGAACCACAGACAACGTCAGAGGCGTCTTACCTGGGCTAAGGAGAAGAAGAACTGGACTGTTGCCCAGTGGTCCAAAGTCCTCTTTTCAGATGAGAGCAAGTTTTGTATTTCATTTGGAAACCAAGGTCCTAGAGTCTGGAGGAAGGGTGGAGAAGCTCATAGCCCAAGTTGCTTGAGGTCCAGTGTTAAGTGTCCACAGTCTGTGATGATTTGGGGTGCAATGTCATCTGCTGGTGTTGGTCCATTGTGTTTTTTGAAAACCAAAGTCACTGCACCCGTTTACCAAGAAATTTTGGAGCACTTCAGGCTTCCTTCTGCTGACCAGCTTTTTAAAGATGCTGATTTCATTTTCCAGCAGGATTTGGCACCTGCCCGCACTGCCAAAAGCACCAAAAGTTGGTTAAATGACCATGGTGTTGGTGTGCTTGACTGGCCAGCAAACTCACCAGACCTGAACCCCATAGAGAATCTATGGGGTATTGTCAAGAGGAAAATGTGAAACAAGAAACCAAAAAATGCAGATGAGCTGAAGGCCACTGTCAAAGAAACCTGGGCTTCCATACCACCTCAGCAGTGCCACAAACTGATCACCTCCATGCCACGCCGAATTGAGGCAGTAATTAAAGCAAAAGGAGCCCCTACCAAGTATTGAGTACACATACAGTAAATGAACATACTTTCCAGAAGGCCAACAATTCACTAAAAATGTTTTTTTTATTGGTCTTATGATGTATTCTAATTTTTTGAGATAGTGAATTGGTGGGTTTTTGTTAAATGTGAGCCAAAATCATCACAATTAAAAGAACCAAAGACTTAAACTACTTCAGTCTGTGTGCATTGAATTTATTTAATACACGTGTTTCACAATTTGAGTTGAATTACTGAAATAAATGAACTTTTCCACGACATTCTAATTTATTGAGATGCACCTGTATATCAGTTCAGAAGACTTAACCATAATGATTATAATTAAACCACTGGAGTCATATGGAATGCTTTTATGATGCCATTATATGCTTTTGGAGATTTGGTACCCATTCACTTGCATTTTATGGATTAACAGAGCTGAGAAATTATTCTTAAAATCTTAATTTGTGTTCAGCAGAAGAAAGTCATACACACCTGGGATGGCATGGGGGTGAACTATCCCTTTAAGTAGCACCAAACAGCACAAGCTGCCTTGTCAATGAACACAGAGTGGCTTTACACTTTGCTTTGAGGAATGTAACATAGTTCATCGACAAATTCCAAACATGTTTGCTGGTACCTTTTCACAGCGGAGAGAGCACGCATGCTCATAGTTGCCAAATTGGCCAAATTATTATTACATTGGAAGGAACATTTCAAATTGTTCAAGTTTAAAGCTCTGACTGAGTGGTTTGGATATAATGAGAACCCCAAGCATGTTAAAAACCCATGGATGCTTATTATCATACACTTATTACAGGAACAATTATCCAGGAGCAAACTGAGATTTGAAAATTAAAAGCTTTTTGATAGACCCAACTGTTCGCATTTAACGCTTCAACGAATTCAATGGCAAGCTCGCCAAAGTGGTCGCGAAGCTATATCTTGGCAAAAAAATTATATTTTTGCTTATAACTTCTGAATAGTTTGGCCTAAAATTATGAGGTCTCTTTAGATTCTTTTGGGCATACAGAGTCAAACGATACCCAATTGTCATATGTCAGCCATATTTTGAATTTGGTTGTAAAATGCTGTATTTTACAACCAAATTACTTGGTATGCATCATCGGCACTACGGGTACCTACAAAGTTTGGGGCAAGCGCCACCTTTTGGTCAAGATATAATAAAATGTTTAAGGTTTGATTAATCTCTTTAGATTCCTTGGGTGATGCATATCGTACCAGTGCAGGGAACATAGTGAATGAAAATTACTTCAGCATTCTGATTTCTGATTGGATGCTGTGCCTTTGAACTTTGTGATGTAATGATCTGTGACAGGACTGATTGCATGGCTGAATTACCAGAAACCTGTTTCACAAACTTGTATCGTGTCTGTTGTTTCTGTTCAAGCTTCTGCTACAAATGCAGTCATTAAAAACATTGGCTTGCCTTGAAAAAGTAAAAAAAATAAAAAGTTAAAAAAATAAATAAAATAATAATAATAATAATAATAATAAAAAAAATTTAAAAATGCAATTAACCATAATGAGCCAAGGAATCCGATGAAATAATAATTTTATTATAAGCATAACGGTGAGTGCAACTTGGAACAGTTGATGGCGCTTGAGGGTTTGAGCTGTACAACTTCAAGTTTGCCAAATTTCACAACTTTTTACGATACGGATCTATGTGCTGCCATAGACTTCCAGTCAGAGGAAGAATAATAAGAAGAAGAAAAAGAACACTAACAGATACAATAGGGGGGCTGCACCTTTGGTGCTTGGCCCCTAATTAATCAGCAACACTGTGTGCATTCAAAAAGCTGTACCCCTCTGCTATTAATGTGTGTATCTGTGTGTTAGTACTGCATTTAACTAATGTGTGTATTAAAACAGGAAGAAAAGTCCTCAGGGTGATCTCAGTCTGGATCAGCTAAAGAGGGGAGAGAGAGATACAGTTGAAGTCAGAAGTTTACATACACTTAGGTTGAAGTCATTAAAACAAATTTTTGAACCACTCCACAGATTTCACATTAGAAAACTACAGTTCTGGCGAGTCGTTTAGGACATCTACTTTGTGCATGACACAAGCAATTTTTCCATCATTTGTTTACAGACGGATTGTTTCACGTTTAATTGACAATATCACAGTTCTAGTGGGTCAGAAGTTTACATACACTAAGTTAACTGTGCCTTTAAGCAGCTTGGAAAATTCCAGAAAATGATGTCAAACCTTTAGACAATTAGCTTCTGATAGGAGCTGTACTGAATTGGAGGTGTACCTGTGGAAGTATTTTAAGGCCTACCTTAAAACTCAGTGCCTCTTTGCTTGACATCATGGGAAAATCAAAAGAAATCAGAAGATCTCAGAAAAAAGAAAAAAACTGTGGACCTCCACAAGTCTAGTTCATCCTTGGGAGCAATTTCCAAATGCCTGAAGGTACCACGTTCATCTGTACAAACAATAGTATGCAAATTTAAACACCATGGGACCACGCAGCCATCATACTGCTCAGGAAGGAGACACATTCTGTCTCCTAGAGATGAACATAGTTTGGTGCAAAAAGCGCAAATCAATCCCATAACAACAGCAAAGGACCTTGTGAAGATGCTGGAGGAAACAGGTAGACATATATCTGTATCCACAGTAAAACAAGTCCTATATCGACATAACCTGAAAGGCTGCTCAGCAAGGAAGAAGCCAGGCTACAGTTTGCATGTACACATGGTGACAAAGATCTTACTTTTTGGAGAAATGTCCCCTGGTCTGATGAAACAAAACTGAACTGTTCCGGCCATAATGACCATCATTATGTTTGAAGGAAAAAGAGAGAGGCTTGCAAGCCGAAGAACACATTCCCAACCGTGATGCATGGGGGTGGCAGCATCATGTTGTGTCGGTGCTTTGCTGCAGGAGGGACTGGTGCACTTCACAAAATAGATGGCATCATGAGGAAGGAAAATTATGTGGATATATTGAAGCACAATCTCAAGACAACCAGGATGTTAAAGCTCGGTCGCAAATGGGTCTTCCAAATGGACAATGACCCCAAGCATACCTCCAAAGTTGTGGTAAAATAGCTTAAGGAACACAAAGTCAAGTATTGGAGTGGCCAACACAAAGCCCGGACCACAATCCGAAAGAAAATTTGTTGGCAGAACTGAAAAAGCGTGTGCGATCAAGGAGGCCTAGAAACCTGACCCAGTTACACCAGTTCTGTCTGGAGGAATGGGCCAAAATTCCAGCAACTTATTGTGAGAAGCTTGTAGAAGGCTACCCAAAATGTCTGACCCAAGTTAAACAATTTAAAGGCAATGCTACCAAATATACTAACAAAGTGTATGTAAACATCTTACCCACTGGGAATGTGATGAATAAAAGCTGAAATAAATCATTCTCTCTACTATTATTCTGACATTTCTAAAATAAAGTAGTGATCCTAACTGACCTAAGAAAGGCAATGTTTTCTACGATTAAATGTCAGGACTTAAAAACTGAGTTTAAATGTATTTGGCTAAGTTGTATGTAAACTTCTGACTTCAACTGTACATGCCTGCCTAGCAATGTGAAGACATTAATAGAATCATACACACACATTAAAACTGATGAAAAGAATCTCACTTCCAAGGTGTATGTTAAGGAAAGGCAAACACTAACAGGATTTGGATCATGCCGTGCTGAAGGGGAAGTTATATTCAGCTTTAGGGGGCTATTCTGCATGGAAGGCAGGACTGCAGCTCTGTCCTTGTCTGAACTGCTCTTTAGTTTGGGATTCATTCAGATTTGCTACTAGATGTGGATCAACCAGAAGTGGAAAAAATTGTATCAAGGTAAATGCTTAGCAATACAGACTCAATGCAATGAGAAGGGGAGTGTTTGAAGGTTTGTAAGGACAAATCGCTTATTACAGAGGTTTTTTTGGCCAGTGTTTCTGTTACTACACACACCCAAAGTGTGGTGACTGTGACTGAGAAATTGAGAGACTTATCGGCAAGCCATGTAGTGAGGTTAAATGAATAGTTCATCCAAAAAAGGAAAATTCTATCAAAATGTACTTACCCTTATGTTGTTTCAAATCTGTATAATTTTCTTTCATATGCAGAACACAAAAGGAGATGTTTTGATCAATATCCCAGTCCGTCTTTTCAAAACAATGGCAGTGGATAGTGCTTTACTTTAAAGCTTAAAAAAGGACCCAAAAGTATCATAAAAGTAGTCCATGCAACTTGTGCGTCATATTCAAAGTCTTCTAAAGGTATACGAAACAACCCTAAATTTAAGTCACCCTTTTTTCAGCAAAAATCATTCATGAGCAACATGAAAGAGGCTCGTTCACAGTAGCATGCACATTCACACAAGAACTTGTATTGTTTTTAGTGTTAATGCAACTTCTTGTGTTGAACAAGCTTCTCTCATAGCGCTTATTACCATGCAATGGACTTCAAGATTTTTGCTAAAAAATGACTTGAATTCTGGTGTTGTTTCTAACCAAAACATCTTGGTTGCGTATGTAACCTCGGTTCCCTGAGAGGAAGGGAACGAAACACTGTGTCAGTGTCAAGGGAGGAATGTGGCAGGACGGAGGGCGGGGCCGGGCCGTGATTCTGCACACCCGGCCCCTAATCAGGCTGATCAAGCCCGAGAGGGATAAAGGCGACTGGAGACAACAGTTCGAGAGAGAGAGAGTTACGGGCAGCTATCCGGCATGTGTTTGTGTTTGTCTTTTTTAAGTTAATCATTGAACTATTATTTATACCGGTTCTTGCCTCCTCCTTTCCATTGAACTGTCCTACAGTCTCGTACCCTTTGTCTCAATGAACCGAGGTTACATCCGTTACTGAGACATTCCCTTACGACTCAATACACTTGACATTGCATCAGGAAACTGACGCTATGGGGATCGGAGTCCCATCACGTCGCACTACACGACATAACCTTCCAGAGGAAACATGATGCCGCAGTCCCATGGGATGGTGACCGAAATGAGTATGCCGCAAGTGAATGACCCTCATGGTGGGCCGGTAGGGGAACACTCAAAATAGATATATGAACTATAGTCATATAGTATGAATTAACCCCTTCATGAACCCAGTAACGAAGGAAGTTTATTTGTAATGAAAGTGCCTTTGACTTATGGGAAATACAACGGTCTGAATGCAGTTTGTGTAAAAAGTCAGAAAGCCCGTACTTAAAGAGGGGCATAAGTATATGTTTGGTCGATGAAATAGCAAGCGCTCTAGACAGAGATGACTTGCTATGAGAGAGACATTACGTATAGGTCATAAAACCTTGCAAATGTGTTTTGAGAAGACCATCCTGCTGCAAAACATATGTCTTGTAAGGACACACCGTTCGTCCATACGGGTGCGCTCAATGTATGTGTGTAGGGCTTGCAAAGGGCATAACAAATTAAAGGACTGTTCCTCATCCGAATTAAATGGAGGAGGGAAAAAGGCTTGAAGGTGAACCACTTGTGCTCTGAAGGGTGTGGCTAGAACCTTAGTTCCCTATCTGTCACTCACTTGACGTTGGTGTCGATGTAGTGACACTAGGGGTCACTCTTGGGAGCCCGAGACACCTCTGGTCTTTGATATAAGGCCAATGAAAATTGGCGAGTGGTATTTGCATGCCACTCCCCCGGACATACGGGTATAAAAGGAGCTGGTATGCAACCACTCATTCAGATTTTCTCTTCGGAGCCGAACGGTCATGCTTATTGAGCTGAATACTACTGTTCATTCACCTCTGCTGGATCTGACGGTGCATTTCAGCGGCTTCTCCCCCTCTGCACTGGTGCACTGCAGAGAACGCCCCTGGGCACTTCGGCAGAAAAACTAGAGAGTATATTTTCTGAAAGAGCATTTTTCCCCTCTAAAAGAGTATATATTTCTCTAAAAGAGCGCACACACGGAACGTCTTTTTAAAGACGCGTCTTTGTAAAGATGCTTTTCCGATTGTGTGTTATTCCTGGTTGTGCTCATTATCTCTCGCCTTCTAATGGTCACGATCACTGTCTTTCGTGTCTGGGCACTGCTCACATGGAGACAGCGTTCGTGGATGGTCATGTTCTCACTGCAAGAATATGTCCATGGCAACGTTGCGGTCGCGGCTTGCCTTCGTAAGAAAGCGAGCCACCCCAGAGGCTCCCGCCTCGGTCCTTTTACCCACGGGTATGAGGCCAGCGCGGCTAGCACTGGGGGCAATTTAGGGACCCCAATGGGACCGCCTCCGCTGGGTATCCCCCCACGGACCTCCAATTTCCGCTCAAAGCCACGCCCCGCCCCCGTTCCTTTCTTCGCGGGAGGCACTTTTTACTGCCCGGTCCCGATCTTTTCAGCTTCCCTGCCCTCACTACCCTCGATGGTGGGGCGGCCAAGGGCTATTCGGCAATCCCCCGGTGGACAAAGGCGCTCGCGGTGCACCTATGCCCGCAGAGCGCCGCCACCTGGCGCGGGTGCCCAAAGCCCCCGTCCAAGGCCTGTAGGTTTACGTCGTCTCTGACGGCCAAGGCCTACGGTGCCGCTGGACAAGCCGCCTCCGCCCTGCACGCCATGGCTCTCCTGCAAGTCCGCCAAGGCACTAAAGGAACTGCACGAGGGTAGTTCCTCCCCGGGATTGATGCAGGAACTGCGCTCGGCGACCGACCTCGCTCTCTGAGCGACGGAGGTCACGGCGCAGTCTCTCGGGCAGACGATGGCCACACTAGTGGTCCAGGAGCGCCACCTTTGGCTCAACCTGGTCGAGATGGGTGAGGCCGACAAGACACGATTCCTTGCTGCCCCCATTTCCCAGGCGGGCCTATTCTGTGACACCGTCGAGGACTTTGCCCAGCAGTTCTCGATGGTAGAACAGTAGATGGATGCTAGCCGGCATACCCTGCCCCGGCGCGGCTCAAGATCCCGCACCCCGTCTACTCATCGCCAAGGGCATCCCCCTGCGGTGACTGCACCGGCTCCGTCACAGCCCGCCCCTTCGGCCCGGCCCCGGCGTGGAGCCCACCGCAGGAAGCAGACTCCACCCGTCTCGCGGCAGCCCAGAACCCGTGAAAGGCTTCAAAGTGCACTTGAGACGAGCGACCCAGGGACAACGAAACCCGCTGCTCTGGAGCTGGTAAGCAGATCTTCATCTTTTTGTTACCGTTTGCATTTAATTGCGCTGCATGCCCAAGTGGCTGCAGTACTCAAGAGCTCAGCAAGAGCGGTTACCTTGTTCCCTGGGTCACGTATCCGGTGTGTACGGCTGTCATCACGACCACGTCCACCACTCCATTTGACAGGTTTGGCGCTCCAGCGGCGGTCTCCCGCCCCTGAGCGCCCAGCCGTGGCACAAATCCACCCCCGATGTGACAGTCTCCACGGGTCACGAGGACATGCCTCTTCCTCCCCGTCCCAGGCTGTTCCGGGGGTGGTCACAAGGAGCCAGGTAAGTGCTTCGATGTCAGACTCAGCACGGCCACGATGTGGTGTGGCACCTCGAGCTCCGCCCCGCCGTGAGGCCCCACCTGCCGGTACATCCGATGACGTTGTCCCTTGTGCGGAACTTGGACGCATGGCTTGCGCTTTCCAATCCGTCATGAGGGCTGGTCCGGACCATCCGACTCGGCTGCGCGATTCACTTCGCCAGGCATCCGCCCTGGTTCAGCGGTGTCCACTTCACCTTTGTGAAAGAAGAAAACGCTGCTACCTTGCGCGGAGATCGCTACCCTCCTACGGAAGGGTGCGATAGAACCTGTCCCTCCAGCCGAGATGAAGAAGGGGTTTTTTCAGCCCCTACTTCATCGTACCGAAAAAAGGCGGTGGGTTGAGGCCAATCTTGGACCTGTGAGTTCTGAACTAGGCTTTACACATACTCCCGTTCAAGATGCTGATGTGAAAACGCATTCTGGCGAGCGTCCGGCATCAAGATTGGTTCGTGGCGGTAGACCAGAAGGATGCGTACTTCCACGCCTCGATCCTTCCTTGACACAGACCCTTCCTGCGGTTCGCGTTCGAGGGTCAGGCGTATCAGTACAAAGTCCTCCCTTTCGGCCTGTCCCTGTCTCCTCGCGTCTTTATGAAGGTCGCTGAGGCTGCCCTTGCCCCGTTAAGGGAGGTGGGCATTTGCGTTCTCAACTATCTCGACGACTGGCTAATCCTAGCTGACTCTCGAGACGTGTTGAGCGCACACAGGGACCTGGTGCTCTCACACCTCAGCTGACTAGGGCTTCGGGTCAACTGGGAAAAGAGCAAGCTCCTCCCGGTTCAGAGCATCTCTTTTCTTGGTTTGGAGTTGGACTCCGTCTCCTTGACGGTGCACCTTACGAACGAGCACGCCCAGTTGGTGCTGGTCTGTTTGAAGGCTTTCAAACAGGGAACAGCGGTTCCACTGAAACTCCCTCAGAGGCTCCTGGGGCATATGGCATCCTCGGTGGTGGCCACCCCGCTCGGGTTGATGCATATGAGGCCGCTTCAGCACTGGCTCCAGACTCGAGTCCCGAGATGGCCATGGCGCCACGGGACACACCGCGTGGCCATCACGTTGGTCTGTCACCGTCTTTTCAGCACTTGGACTGACCTCTTGTTCCTACGGGCAGGTGTTCTTCTAGAACTGGTCCCCAGGCATGTCGTGGTCATGACAGACGCCTCCAAAACGGGCTGGGGTGCCGTTTGCAACGGGCACACAGCTGCCGGCCTCTGGATGGGTCCGCGACTGCATTGGCACATCAACTGCCTCGAGTTTTTGGCAATTCTGCTCACCCTGTGGAGGTTTCGGCCATTGATCCAGGGCAAGCACGTGTTAGTTCAGACAGACAACACGACAACGGTAGCATATGTCAACCGCCAAGGTGGTTTGCGCTCTCATTGTATGTCACAACTCACCCGCCATCTCCTCCTCTGGAGTCAGCAGCACCTCAAGTCGCTGCAAGCCACTCACATCCCGGGCAACCTCAACACTACGGCGGACGCGCCGTCACAACAGGTTACCCTCAGGGGAGAGTGGAGACTCCACCTTCAGGTGGTCCAGCTGATTTGGAGTCGATTCGACAGGCACAGGTGCACCTGTTCGCCTCCCAAGAATCCTCCCCACTGCCCGCTCTGGTACGCCCTGACCGAGGCCTCCCTCGGCATAGACGCACTGGCACACAGCTGGCCCCCTGGCATTCGCAAATATGCGTTTCCCCCAGTGAGCCTGCTTGCACAGACCCTGTGCAAGGTCAGGGAGGACGAGGAGCAGGTCATCCTGGTAGCACCCTACTGGCCCGCCCAGACGTGGTGCTCGGACCTCACGCTCCTCGTGACAGCTCCCCCCTGGCAAATTCCCCTGAGGAAGGACCTTCTTTCACAGGGAAGGGGCACCATCCGGCACCCGCGACCAGACCTCTGGAATCTCCATGTCTGGCCCCTGGACAGGACGCGGAAGACCTAAGCTGTCTCCCACCTGCGATGGTAGACACGTTCACTCAGAGTAGGGCTCCCTCTACGAGGCGCCTGTGTGCCTTTAAGTGGCGTCTGTTTGCTAAGTGGTGTTCTTCCCGTCGGGAAGACCCCCAGAGATGCGCAGTCAGATCAGTGCTTTCCTTCCTGTAAGAGAGGTTGGAAGGGAGGCTGTCCCCTTCCACCTTGAAGGTGTACGTTGCTGCCATAGCAGCACACCACGATGCAGTCGACGGTAAGTCCTTAGGGAAGCATGATCTGATCATCATGTTCCTAAGAGGCGCCAGGAGGCTGAATCCCTCCAGGCCACACCTCGTCCCCTCATCGGACCTCTGTAGTTCTTCAGGTTCTACAGAGAGCCCCCTTTGAGCCTTTGCAGTCAGCCGAGCTTAAGGCACTCTCCTTGAAGACTGCCCTCCTGACTGCACTCACTTCCATCAAGAGGGTAGGTGACCTGCAAGCATTCTCTGTCAGCAAGAGAGTTCGGTCCAGGTTACTCTCACGTGATCCTGAGACCCTGACAGGGCTATGTGCCCAAGGTTCCCACCACCCCTTTAGGGACTAGGTGGTGAACCTGCAAGTGCTGCCCCAGGAGGAGGCAGACCCAGCCCTGTTGTCGCTGTGTCTGGTGCGCGCTTTACGCATCTATTTGGATCGCACGCAGAGCTTTAGAATCTCTGAGCAGCTCTTTGTCTGCTTTTGGTGCACAGCGGAAAGGAAGTGCTGTCTCCAAGCAGAGGATCGCCCACTGGCTCGTTGATGCCATAACTATGGCATATCTCGCCCAAAACATGCCGCCCCCAGTAGGGCTACGAGCCCATTCTACCCGTGGTGTAGCGGCTTCTTGGGCCTTGGCCAGAGGTGCCTCTCTAACAGACATTTGCAGAGCAGCGGGTTGGGCAACACCCAACACCTTTGCAAGGTTCTACAACCTCCGGGTGGAACCGGTTTCGTCCCAGGTAGTGGCATGCAACACAAGCGGATAAGCCCGGGATAGCCGGCCAGGTGTATCGCTTGCACCTCCTTTTGAGCTGAAGATGTGCGCCGTTAATTCCCAGTAGTGTTCACAAAATTTGTTCCCTGGTTGACTTCCTCCGAGCCCTGTGGCAGTCGAGTTTTCAGAGAGACTCGCTGCCGGCCAAGTACACGCGCTAACTAAGAGCCCGGTTCTGGGGTAGGTGCTCTGCATGTGGCGGTTCCCTGTAAGGCTAACCCCATGCGATCTATAGCTTCCGCTAATTCGTTTCCCTGCTGGCAAACTGTGTCTTCCTTGGGCAGAGCCCCTCTGCCCCAGTCTCCATGTTTGTAGTTTGTAGTAACTCCTCCCCCATTGGGCAGGATCTACCTTGAAGGCTCTCCACATGGTTGGAAAACCATGTGACGTATTCTTCCACTTAAATATCCCCCTCTCTTGGGGCGAGGTGTGGTCTCCGCGGTGTCCTCCCCTTGGGAGGGACACCCCCCGACTAGACCTGGCGGCCCAGTCGGATAATCCCCCTTCTTTTTTAGGGAGTGGAAAAAGAGAAGGGGAAAAGAGGCCACGACTGGGTTAAGCCTGTCTCTATCTTTGGGTAGTCGACTTGTCCCCAGAAAGGGCCGTTCCACACTCATAACTGTGTTGGGGAGGTTACGTGTCGACCTGGTGTGCTGGCTATGTGGCACACATCAAGTCTGCCCACCACACACCACCAGTTCACGTAACACAGTTCAGCCTTGTGGCGTTTTGTATAGGGACCCCTAGTGTCACTACATCGACACCAACGTCGAGTGAGTGACAGATAGGGAACGTCATGGTCACTGGTGTAACCTCTGTTCCCTGATGGAGGGAACGAGACATTGGTCCCTCCTGCCACAACGCTGAACTACCCGCTGAAATGGCCGGACCTTATATTGGCTCCTCACTGTAAAACCTGAATGAGTGGTTGCATACCAGCTCCTTTTATACCTGTATGTCCGGGGGAGTGGCATGCAAATACCACTCGCCAATTTTCATTGGCCTTTTATCAAAGACCAGAGGTGTCTCGGGCTCCCAAGAGTGACCCCTAGTGTCACTACATCGACACCAACATCTCGTTCCCTCCATCAGGGAACAGAGGTTACACCAGTAACCATGATGGCATATAGCCTTTTCTGGGTCTGACAGTGGTTTTTGAAAGTCCTTGACCAAACTCCAGACATGAATTGTCAACTGACAGTGCTTGCAAATCACCGACCCATTTTACTGAGGCCAAAGCCTTAAGAAGAAAGCACACGCAATTCAACATAGTCTAGAGGCTTGGAGGGAGGCCCCGCGAGCACTTTTAGGACTAAAGTTAGGTCTGAAGTCGGGACTGTAGCCGGGCGAGGGAGATTTAGCCGCCCCGCCCCCTTGAGGAATTATGATTAAATCATGTTTGCCTAGAGAGGTGACATAAACTTTGAGTATTGATGGAGTGAGCCCTGCGTCCAATCACTCTTTATGAAATTTCTGAATTTCAGGTATGGAGCAGTTCACTAGGTCTTTGCAGTGTGAAAATCACCAATTAGTGAACACATTTCATTTCAGTGTGTAAAGGCGTCTCATGGACTGTGCTCTAGCCTGTAAAATTGTGTTCATAACCGACCGATTCTGGCTCATCCGCTGTGCTCTGTTCAGAAGCCACATGTGTAGGCTTCACAGCTCTGGCTGGGAATGCCGAATTGTGCCTTGTGTTTGAGAGAGAAGGTCTCTCCTCAGCGGTATTTCCCATGGAGGCCCGTCCAGTATTTCTACCGGAATCCAGGACTGATTGGGCCATTTTGGTGGAATTAATAGAACTGCTGATGACAGAATGGAGGCGCACTGGGTGAAACGCATACTTGCGATTTATACACGCCACAACTGTTATGTTGTCCGAACGAAGCAGAATGTAGTAATTCATGATGTCGGAATGAAAAGCTCTCAAAGCTAGAAAGACAGTCAGTAGCTCCAGGCGGTTGATGTGCCACGCCCGTTTTGCACCTGTCCAAGTGCCGAAAGCCGGGCGTCCATACACACCGTGCCCCAACCTGTGTTGGATGCATCCGTGATCAGCACTTTTCTTCTGAAAATTTGACCCAGCATAACACCCTGTTGGTAGAAGGCTGGCGCTGTTCATGGTGCTAAAGCAGCCAGACAGCAGCAAGTCACCGCGATGCGCCAGAGACAGACTGAAAGGAAGGACTTTAAATTGATACACAGTTCCCTCAAAAGTGAATCTCAAAACCGTCTGTGATGTGGTGCAATTGGTACATGTAGTATGCGTCCTTCAGATCTATTGACACAAACCAGTCCTGAGGACGGATGAGTGATAAGATCTGTTTCTGAGTTAACATTCTGAATAGGCACGTCGCGAGCACGCGATTCAAGCATCTCAGAACTAGAATGGGCCGAAGCCTGCTGTCCTTCTCCAGAATGAGGAATAACAGATGTAAAACCCGCTGTGTGTCGAAGTCTGGAACAGTCTCTATCGTATTTCTTTGCGAGGAGACTGTGAATCTCTGCACGCAACACCAGCACATCCTGTGGCCGGACTACAGATTGCAAAGCGCCGGTGAAGCAAGGTGGCCGGTGTACAAACTGAATCGTATTGATCGTTTTCAACACCCAGTCTGACACGTTCGTGAGGGCTTGTCACGCATTTGCGCAGCGGGACAGCAGGTTTATGAATTCATCTGAAACAACCTCTATCGCGTTTTTTTTGTGAGAAGATTGTGTATTTCGACTTGTAACACCGGCGCTTGTTTGGATGGAACTGTGGAAGACAGAACGCCGTTGAAACAGGGTGACCGAGTTGCAAATGGTTTGTATAACCACGTTCGATCGTTTTTAGCACCAAATCGGAGATTTGGCCGCCATGCATCCGCAAATGGGACAGAGGGTGATTTGTTTCGTTCATTATATGATATAATGCGTCACTCACCATTGGGAAGTGGTTGTACATAATGTGTGGGCTTCGAAGTGGAAAAGATCTCTCCATTGAAAAAATGTGGGCGTCTCGTGCATGTGCAATGAGCGCTGTACTCTTTTTGCATTCTTTGTACGTTCATTACATGATATAATGCACCGCTCACAATTGGGAAGCGGTTGTGCATAATGAGTGGGCTTTGAAGTGGAAAAGATCTCTTTATTGAAAAAGTGTGAACATGTGCAACGAGCGCTGTGCTCTTTTTTTTTTTGCATTCTTTATTGCATGTGTTTGAATGTGAGACAAAAAACAACATTTTGAATAACATTTTGAACAACAATATTCCTTTCCCGACAAACAGCAGTGGGGAAGAGGGGAACAGCATTGTGTGTCTCCAATTGAGCCTCCTTCGGGACGGGTCCGGAAGGAATGGCGAGCTCTGCATTCAGCTTCATGCTAGTGTGGGGGAGGGGGGGTTTCCTCGCGCTGGTACGGCTGCCTTCATTTGGTTTGCATGGCTTTACCAGTGGCTCGGCGGTGACTTTCGGCGGCACTGAGGCAGCAGGCGTGGGGTTTTTAGCGGGGCGCTGGCCCGAGACAGAGAGGGAGCGAGTCGATTGTGATGAAGTATTGCTCCATTCTGGCATAAAATGTCTCACAGCCTGCGAGTGTTGCTGAGTTGTGATGTAGGGCTCACCAAATTTATCCACAGAGACACTGAAAAGGCTGGCTGGAGACACCGGAGTATCAAAGAGAGCAGCTTTTTCCACGTCACGCATTTCCGTGAGAGTCAGCCAGATGTGACGATCCACAACCACTAGGTTGCCCACTGACTTGCCAATGGCCTGTGCAGTGACTTTCGTGGCTCGCAGCGTTAAGTCTGTAGCGGTGCGGAGCTCATTGAACATCTCAGGATCGTAGCTTTGCTCGTCCCTTTGCTTGAGGGGCTTAGCTTGGAAAACTTGAAGCACAGCCACAATGTGGAGTGCTGAACCAGCTTGGCCCGCCGCTGAGTATGCTTATCCAGCCAGTGCGGATGTCAGTCGACACGACTTGGAAGGATGAATGGGGCGTGATTTCCACGCCCTGCTACTCGCTGGGCAGAGATGTGCCGCTACCGCCTCTTCCACAGGGGGTAGTTGGGCATAACCCATATCTTCCCTGTGGCCCACTTCGAGGAGAGTGGAATCGCTGTGCGAGTGAGCTGAATAGGGCGTGCGGCAGGATTTTGTCAGTTCATATGAACTTCCGGGGCAGATCTGTAGAATGCGGTCGCTTTACGATGTCCAGACTGCAAGAGCCATTCATCAAGGCAAGATTTTCTGGTTCCTCTGGAGGAGACCACTCGAGACCGAGCTCGTCGACCGCCCTTTAAAGGACACGAAGCATCTCCTTGTCAGTGGCGCGTACACGCACCTAGCCCTTGCTGGGGGAAGGGGCAGCAACGTCATTCATTGACCACTTGCCAGACGCAGTAAGAGACATAAAATCATCCCCAGAGTCAGAACCGCCAAACGCGACGAGGCCGTGCGCTCCAGCAGAGGGCCGAAGCTCGTCATGTACATACTGTATCGGCATAGATGCAGTATATGGAGATTGAGGGGCTCGTGGGGCGTGTGCCAGCACAAGATCCACCTCAAATTAATCCTGCTTGACCTCGCGGCCCCACCGTGCCTCTTCGCATCATCCCTTGGGTGTCACAGAAGAAGTGGGTGGGAGGGCGTGGGAGGCTGAATCGTCCCTCAGAATGAGGGTGATTTGCGAGCAAATCATCTTGAGATTCATGCCCTCACAGTGAGGGCAGTCTGTCTCTATGAGAGCTGTCTCTGCGTGGGTGCGGCCCAGACAGTAAATGCAGATTCTCATGCTGATCTGACGGTGGGATGTGTCCCTCACATAATGAACACTTATGGAACGGCATTTTTAAAAAGACGTGAACACGTAAGCGGCTCTTTTAGTTATATACACACACACACACACACACACACACACACACACACACACACACACACACACACACACACACACACACACCCTACCGTTCAAAAGTTTAGGGTCACTTATTCTTTATTATTATTATTTTTCACATTTTAGAATAATAGTAAAGTCATCACAACTATGGAATAATAGAAATGGACATATGGGAATTATGTTGTGACTAAAAAAAATCCAAAATAAATCAAAACTATGTTATATTTTAGCATCTTCAAAGTGGCCACTCTTTGCCTAGATTTCGCAGAAATGTACTCTTGGCATTTTCTCAACCAGGTTCTTGAGGTATCATCCTGGGATGCTTTTTAAACAGTATTGAAGGAGTTCCCATCTATATGCTGGGAACTTAGTGGCTGCTTTTCTTAATTATTCAGTCAAAGTCATCCATTTAAAAAAAAAATTTTTTTTTAATAAAACTTTAGTTTATAATTCAATATTAATATAATGGCACAATTATATTTTTATCTGCAAGGCTTCTAGACGAGAGATGAATCACTGTCTTGAAGGAAAAAAATTCTGAGGAATGGTGTTTGCGTGCCCGCTTTTATACCGGACAGCTCTGAGCCTAAAAGGGCGAGGCTTAAACACCATAACCAATTTTATAATTGGTGTTATTGTAGAAAGGTTTCAACTAGGTCATATAGAAGGACACTCCCTCCATAGCGTCAGTTTCCTGACGCAATCTCAAGTGGGGAACCAAGGGAACCATATTTCAGATTAGCAGCCACTGATTTAGGTCACAACACACATCAATGTCATGCTATATTTAGCAGCCAGACAACCTCTAAGGAGATGTTGGGGAGGCCTTGTGTGTGTGCCTCTGAGCGTACCTGAAGGAGCCCCGACCCAGGCCAGCCCCAGGACACCGTCATCAAAGTCTCTATCTGTGAAGACGTAGGCTAGGCAGTACTCATCGTGATTCTGCTCTGAATTGAGTTCTAAAAACTTCTCCACACCAATGTTGGCAAACCGGAAAGGGTTGGAGTGATCCCTCTCATCTGCGGTGGTGTTGATCTGAAACAGAAACACACAGAATTCATTCAATACAGTAGATAGACAGCAGAAGCAGACGTTGTATGCAGGATCAATACTAGATCCCTTGGTGGTATGTATGTAACATCTTGAGTAGGCAAAGAGCATGCGGAAGAGCATTAACCCAGGACTAAAGAGAAACTGTAATAGTCTTCCAAGAACTGCAGTACATGGGCATACATGCTTATATTGATAGCTGGTCAATACAGAGTGAGATCTGTAACCCTCTGTACAATTGTGATATCATGAGCCAGTCATTCAAATGAAATCTTGACTGTAAATGGCTAATCATGGAGAATAAGTAGTTTAAATATATATATATATATATAGTTTAAATTTCACATGAGATTTTCCATCTATATTAAATAAAGCACAGCCATTGGTTAGTTCATTAAATTAACAATATAAAGCATGACATATGAAATAATACAATTTGTAAAACAAATAAAAATAAATGGAGCTTTTGAATATGATAAATGATTTTGAATATATATATTTTCAAGGTAATTTAAAGGTAATTATCTTCTTGAGACTAAATCATTTTTGTATGGGACTTCTGTTTTTTAAGTTTCTTTCTTAGCCCTGAGAAGCCACAGAAGAAAACATTAGGGTATCTAAAGAGGACTCCCTGGGCTTTTCAGAGATACCAAATGTTTAGAAGTTTGGCCATGACAACTTCCTCGCCTTGGTCTATATATAGAAATGTACATTATGATGTTACAATTCATCACATCCAAAAAGTTCCCACTTTAATTATATCTTATAAAAATGCAGTATTTTCAAAGTTCTGTGTTTTTTATTGTAGTGGGCATGAATGGAAGATAAAGATGATTGAGAGATAACTTCAAGGCTGTTGAACGCATTTCAACTTGATTTTTCAATAAAATAATTTTAATTGAGCATATGTTGCTTCAAATCAGCAAAAACCCATTTTGAAATATTAGTAGCAATACAAATGTTTATGTTACTTCATCAAAATCAGGAAAGATTTCACAGCAAAGACATGTGCATCACAGTAGGAAGGCAGCCATTTTGGAAATTATATTACAAGGTCTTCTACTTCCGGAAGAGTAATGAAACTTTCACCAGAAGGCAGTAGACATTCAGTACATTGAAAACAAAAGGTATTGCAAAGAATTGAAATGAAAAACAGGTTTTTAAAAGTATTATCAAGATGAATAACAATACTGAATAAAGACAAGCACCTGTTTACTGATGCCCCTCTGGAACTGAGGTTGACTTGCTTAAATCAGCATGGGTGAGTAACTACAAAATGGTCTAGCAGCAAAGGACAGCATCTTCACACCTCTGAACAAATCTGTTTTATCAGCTTTTTCAGAGTGAAAAGTGAAGTCAGTGAATGACAAAGGGTGTGTGTCATCTCACTCCCTATGTTGTGAAACCGTGTGTCATGAACACGAATTCAGGCACTTCAAGGGTGTTGATCCACTGAGCATTGGGGCACTTATGATTTTTCTGCGAAACAATTACGAGGTTGCGCTTTTAAACGCAGCTGGACTTGATCAACAACATCGCTGTATAAATGACACTAGCATGCTATTTCATTGTAGATATTCAAATGGACAGTGTTATTATGACAGATAAATGAAGTAAATCATCAGAGTGTATTTTTTTTTCTAACCACTCTAATATTTAAAAGATTGTTGCCCTTTCATGAACATTATGGATGAAAGATAATTATATTTAAAAAAAAATTAATAAAGTTTTGAAATCATATATTTTCACTTGCGCTCCAACTTTAGGGACTTTAAAAGACATTACAACATTTCCGGTAAACGAACATAATGAGCAATGGTGCTCCGTGATTTTAAGGTGCATTCTGAGAATTTTTAGGAAGCGAACATTACAGTGCACTGGAATGATTTTGCGATTGAAACAGACCTAGAAATGTTTGACTCCCTGAACAATGTCCTTACTACTGAACTAGGGAGCTGATTGAGACACACCCAAATATACATACTGATGAGAATCACAGAGAATCACACACTCACCCTGATTCTCTTCACCATGAAGCTGATGTTGCGGATGCCTAGGAAATCAGTGCTTTGATAGATGGAGTCAATGGCCTTCACGTGACTGGAAATCTGCAGTACCCAATAAAACAACCCAATTAGTGCACAACATAAAACACAGTGTGTGATTAAGAGACAGTGTTTCTCATTAATTACCTAGACTGTGGCGGCCCGCCACAGTTCCATAATGAACCGAAAACATTTTTACACTTCTCGTAATAACATAAAAGATCTGTAACGTGTTTTGTACCGTTGCTTCAGCAAAGCATCTCACACTCCCAGTCAGTCAGTCAGTAATCTAGTAACAGCTGCGCCCTGTTTGATTGACAGACGGCGTCTGTGTGTGTGCTGAAAATGCTCATGCAAATGCGTACCTGAACGGTCAAATACATTTCAAAATTCCGCCAAAATGCCAGTCTTGGTGAGGTATTCATGTAAACACAGAGAGTGATGTCTAAAGTGAACGTATTGTATTTTTTGTTCTATTATTTTTAATCTATTTCTATTCATTGCTGTTTTTTATTGTTATTTTATTACCAGCTGTTTACTAGTCTTGAATAATTAAGAACTTGAAACCATTCTTCCATAATTAACATATTAGTTAGTGTTATTATTTGTTGATGTATTAAAGCTGGTATTGAGAATCGTCAAATTTCACGACCGACTACTGAAATTTTGGTATTGTGATAATGTATAGCCTTTATTGTACATGGTAGATCTTGCTGCAATAACATGATGAAAAAGTAGATCTCATTCCATAGAAGTGTGAGCACCCCTGCTGTTAATGATAGCGATGGAGGCTTTTCTTTATTTGACTACCATACGTAACATAAAATAATTACCATATGACAAAAGTCTCCTCTCCGCCCCAGTGCAGTTTATATTTCTGTCGCAGAGAATTTAGTTGAGTGCATACTGTAGGTCCACTATTAGGTTGGGCATCGGTCATAATTTTAGAAAAATATACAACATAAACTTTTACATGTTACTTGAGCATGTAACTTAATTGTACTTTTTTCTCTCTGGACAACTAACTTTTTAACTCGGACAAGTGAATGACCAATTTACTTGTCTGGAGGACAAGCACATAACAATTCTTAATATCGAGCCCTGGCTCAAATGTATGCTCTAGTCGATTTTATGTTTTGGCCATTTGTGAACTGCATTTAATTCCACCTCATTTATGCTATGTGGGTGTGACTTTTTTGCCGTGTCATCACCATTCATATCTATACAACCAATGTGTTTATGATTACATTACTACTAGAGCACAAAATTGTTTACAAGAGCACAAAGTTCTTCATAGATCTAGCCTCTTAATTTTGCCCTCAAAGTGCACCAGATTGATGCATTTAACTTTAAAATGTAAAAAAAAATCTTCAGGGGGAGCATGCCCCCACACCCCCCTAGAAGGTCCGAGGTCCACCAACCACAGTCTCAACAAATCCTGTGGGAATTACTGAAAGACCTGCAGTTTCTGTGTACCTGAGCGATCACAGCCTCTCGGCTGCCATAGTATTTATAAAAGAGGTGATCTGTCTGGATGTAAAGCTGACAGGTGTTTTTCTCTGGCTGTGCTGCACGACGTTTCCTCAGGATCACTGGCTCATCAGCTCTTTCCTCATCATGGACATGGTTCGTCTGCTGCAGAGGGAACAGCAGGATGGATAAGAATATTCTGAGTTCAATACAAGCTAAGCTCAGTCGACAGCCTTTGTGGTATAATGTTGACTACAACAAAAAATAATTTTGATTCATCCCTGCTTTTCATTAAAAAAAAAAAAGCACAAATTGAGGTTACTTACAAAGGAAGTGAATGGGACCAATTTTTGGAGGGTTTGAAGCTTATAATTTTATAAAAGCACTTACATTAATTCTTCTGTTGAAACTCTGTTTAAACAAAAAGTTGTTTAAATCATTGTTTTAGGGTTTACAGCATTACATTGTAATGGCTGCATTTACACTAAACATTTACACATTTTTTTACATCTTGTGGCTATACTTTTGAAAAGATGAGCACTTTAACGTTTATGGATTGGCCCCATTCACTTCCACTGTAAGTTCCTCACTGTTTCCCAGATTTTTGCTTCCAGTGCATAACAATACAGCAACAAGACAGAGATAATAATAATAATAATAATAAAAAAGAAAAAAACAATTTTTAAGAGACAAAAGGACATTTTTTATGTTTGGGCAGACAGACAATCACTTAATTCATTCAAATCAGAGTTTAAAGCTGATGTTTTTTTTATGTTAAAAAAAAACGTTCTCCCATTTTAGCTTATTATGTGAAGACAACTAAAAGTAAGCCATTTATAGGTAAAATTGTACAGAAAAGTGTAAATGCTGTTACTCTGCAGTGCTATCAAAATGTTGCTCTTTTTGTTTGAACATTCTGACTGTTTGTACGACCTATGGCAAATGGGGGGGGGGGGGTTTGGGAAACCGGTTTGAAAATAGTTATTTTTGCAATTCTGTTTGGTGATGGTAGTGGCACAGAAATAACACATTTCCGCTGTAATATTTCTCAGAAGAAAAATGACTATATTCAGGTGAGGTGGTGGGGAGCTCAAGCGTACAGAGTAGAACTCTGAATTTCAGAATCATGGGAACGAGTAAATGGCCCAGATGGTGGTGGTGCTGACCTGGCTGGGCTCCTCGACTGCAGACGCCTGGTACTTCTTCATCCTCTCAAACACAGAGTGGTCTGCACAGCCGCCCTCTGCTCCGTACTTATGAGGGTAATCTAGGAGGGGGAGATCACGCAGTTACACAAGCTGAACAGTCCCTCAGGGCAATATTCTGTTTGAAAATAGGGCTGCAATGAACAACAGTTTTGAAAACTGATTAATCTGTCCATTATTTCTTTGATTAATTAAGCGGATAATAAAAGCCACATTTATTTTCTGAATTTAATCAAAAAAGTAATTGCCCGTTGTTCTTCTTCAAACAATCTGCAAATTGAAAGCTATTTAAAAGGTATATGTATGCTATACACTGTATGTAAAAAGGTTAAATAAAAATGTTACAACAGAAAGTGCTGCAGCTTGCTCTGTGGTCTTTTTGTTTTGTTTTTTGATTTTTTCCCAAATTTAGAATGCCCAATTCCCAATGCACTCTAAGTCCTCGTGGTGGCGTAGTGACTCGCCTCAATCCGGATGGTGGAGGACGAATTTCAGTTGCCTCCGCGTCTGAGACCGTCAATCTGCGCATTTTATCACGTGGCTTGTTGAGTGCGTTACCGTGGAGATGTAGCGCGTGTGCAGGCCCACGCTATTCTCCACGGCATCCATGCACAACTCACCATGTGCCCCACCAAGAGCGAGAACCACACATTATAGCGACCATGAGTAGGTTACCCCATGTGACTCTACCCTCCCTAGCAACCAGGCCAGTTTGGTTGCTTAGGTGACCTGGCTGGAGTCACTCAGCATGCCCTGGATTCAAACCTGCAACTCCAGGGGTGGTACCCAGGCCCCCCTGCTCTGTGGTCTTTAAAATTGAAATAGGTTTTCACTACAGTAAAGCGACATCATTGACAAAGATTCTTAAAAGACATATCGCAAAGACCCAACCAATCGATAATGACAGTGAAGTAGTTTCAGTAATGACTTTTATCAATTTGATTGATAATGAGTATCTCTAAACTAAACATTTACGCACTTGAAATCACCTTGAAAAGGCTGTTGTTAATATGCCAGCTTTATTTGGGTTTTCAGTGTGTTTCTAAATCTCAACATTCTTCAATATGGTACATAAATGAAAACATTGCGTCAAAACTAGACATTTAAATTGAGGAAAGCCTTTCAGCAAGGAAACAGCAAAGAGTAGCATCACACACTACACCTAAGAACTACCAACACAGCTGTAACCAAGTCCACCTATTCCTGTTAATTAAATGGAAACTGCACAAAGTGTGTGCTATTTGAAGACTCAACATTTTAGTTGCTACAGTCAGAAAGTAATGCGTCTTGTATGTCAATTGCGCTGTTTATTATTTACAGATTTTAATACAGTGCTGACAGTTCATTTCATTAATGATATTGCTTACAGCAAAGAACAGCTGATCAAAAAAAAAAAAAACAACAAAAAAAAAAAAAAATCACATTTCTTCATGGTTTTGTAACAGGTGCAGTTTCACTGAGAGCCTGAAACTGGCTTATCTTGTATATGATGCTGCGAGTGACAGGATGACCTGTGCTATTTGTCACAAATATGACAGGAAAAACAATATATATATATTTTATTTTTTTTTTATTTTTTTTTTTATTTTTTTTTTAAATAAACCATTTTTTAATATCATTAGTCAAAATACAGTTTCATGGCCAGTGAATTTTCTCAATTCATCCACCATCAGCAGGAACGGCAAAACGTTAATTTAAGTCCCTGCAATCACTTCTTGCAATAATCAAACATTAGCAGAAATTAAAATGAGAGTAAATTCAAGTGGCTTCACTAAATGTTCTAAAAAAATTTTAATGGAAAGTCTTTACTGAAATCCTGCCAGCATTCATAATCAACGAGCACTTGCTCCCCTCCTGCTGGCCAGATATCCAACTGAGGTGATTTGCTGTGTGCATTTTAACTTTCAAGTGAACAGCCAATCAATCAGCAGACACTCTAGGAAATGGCCTGCTTTCCAGCAGTAGATGCCACTATATGCACACGCATACAGTCCAGCTGCAGTAACCTACAATCTGACAAGACATAACAACTAATGTCTCTGTTACATCATATTAAAAATAATTTAAATGCTTATAATTTTGTCCCATGGTTTAATTTAAAATTGCTGATGCTGTGACTTGATCAATATTTCAAGTTCCTCCGGGCTCAGCCCAGCACCGAGCTCCTTCTAAATTGGAGTAATTATTTCAACCATATTACTTCAATCTCCAGGGTCTTTTTATAGTGCTCATAGCAAGAGGTAAAACACCATCATCACTATAGGAATGAATGGTCACTGCCCTCAAATTTGGTTCAGGTGCTATTCTGGTATGGAGCAGCTTTTCATTAACAAATGAATGACCAACAGAGGACCTACTCATCTTACAGGTTAGATAAGGACAAATTGGATAGGCTTCTAACAAATGACAAAAATAACACAATATCAAGTGTGCTTGTGTGCAGCTTTGGCACACCTGTCTAATTGCCCACATTTAGACTGGTGTGCCAAAGATGACTTTTTGGATCCCAGAATGGTCAGACACTGGCAATGAGAGAAGAGAGCGTACCTAATGAGACATTCAAAACACAGCAGAGCTCTGAAACATCACTCAACTTGTATGGACCTTTGACATGGTAGACACCATATTTAATTTTTTACAATTGAAAATGAGGTTGTGATGGAGAGATGTACAAGACGATATTTGAGCTGATGGAACATTACAATCCAGGTGAGAGAAACTAAGCAAAATCCAGGTTATGATAATCAATCAAGATCTAGAAGATTGATACCATATAAGCTGAATGAACAACCAACTGAATGGACAGCACGTCTATCCCTAACAGCCACTATTTCAATAATGAAAAATTTAATTATATGACATCTACCTTGACTAAAGTCTATAGAGAACTCTAAAGATAACGAAAACCACATGATGACAATGAGGATCCTGCATTAGTTATTCTCTTAAAGGAAAATTTTGGGTTCAAGTTAAGCTCAATCGACAGCATTTGTGGCATAATGTTGATTACAACAAAAAATATTGACACGTTCCTCCTTTCTTTAAGAAAAGCAAAAATCAAGATTACAGTGAGAGGCACTTGTAATGAAAGTGAATGGGGGCAATTTTTAGAAGGTTTAAAAGTCAGAAATTTGAAGCTTATAATTTTGTAAAGCACACATTAATTCTCATGTATTATTTGAGCTGTAAACTTGTTTAAATCTTTGTTTTTATGGTCGTTTTAGAGTTTACGGCTTGTAAAATTGGATATGCTGTAACTTAACACAGAAAAGGTCAGTAAGCAATTTTATCTTGTGGCTATAATTTTGAAACAGTGAGTATTTTAAGGTTTATGGATTGGCCCCATTCACTTCCATTGTAAGTGCTTCACTGTTACCCAGATTGCTTCTGTTTTTTTTTTGTTTTTTGTTTTTTTAAAGGGAAATACATTTTTGTGGTAATCAACATTATGCCACAAATGCTGTCGATTAATCTCAATTTGTGTTAAACCCAGAATATTCCTTTAATAATCTCTAGAATCCATCCTTCTGTGGCATCCTGACACCATGATGATGCTAATGGTTGAGTGGAATTAAAGAGCACCTATTATGGTTTTTACAATAGATTTACATGCATCCAAGGTCAAAAAACACTTTAATTTGCTCATAATTTAAATTGCAGCATTACCATTTTTTCCCCAGTGTCAAAAACAACTCCTTCAATGATCCGTCCTAAAGGATTCATTCTAAACTCCTCCTTTCAGAGAGTCTACTCTGCTCTGATTGGTCAGATGTCCCAGTCTGTTGTGATTGGTCTACCGCTTAGTATAGTGTTTGAGGGCTGGACAAAGCTGTTCGCGAGCAGCCAATGAAGACCAGAGGCGGGTTTTTTGTTACCAAATTACTAGGTTACTAGTAAGTCTGGAATTACTACCGACTCGTTTCAGGTGTTCAGAATCTGTTCTTTCTTTAAGGAGTCAATAACTCCATTTGTCGTGCACTTTGATTTTTGAAGACTTTTTTACATTCACAAACAGCTATGTAACACCCTGCATGAAAGGTAATATCTGAAAAACCATATAATAGGTGCTCTTTTTTTTTTTTTTTTGGATTTTTACCATTTTTTCTCCCAATTTTAGAGAAAAATTTAGAATGCCCAATTCCCAATGCACTTCAAGTCCTCGTGGTCGCGTACTGATTCGCCTCAGTCTGGGTGGCAGAGGACGAATCCCAGTTGCCTCCACGTCTGAGACAGTCAACCCACGCATCTGATCACGTGGCTTGTAGAGCACGTTGCCATGGAGACATAGCGCGTGTGGAGGCCTCACGCCATCCACTGCGGCAACCACGCCCAACTCACCACGTGCCCCATCGAGAACAAACCACACTATAGCAACCACGAGGAGGTTACCCCATGTGAATCTACCCTCCCTAGCAACTGGGCCAATTTGGTTGCTTAGGAGACCTGGCTGGAGTCACTCAGCGAACTCCAAGAGTGGTAGCCAGCGTCTTTACCACTGAGCTACCCGGGCCCCCTATAGGTGCTCTTTAACATATTGCTGCATTAGCCCATCTGTCATTTAACAGGCTAACACACAGAGTGAGGCAGAGCTTACAATCCTCCCTAGCAACCTTTTCTGCAGGCATGAACTGGCTGTGGTGGTAGGATAATGTAAGCATGTAGATAGTCAGACAATGAGTCATCAAAAACTGCTCTTTCATGTTTGGACAGGGAAAGGAGAAGAATGTATTGGGGGCTGAAGTTGTCTTGGAGGTAGTTAGAGAAAATTGTCACTCCATTGATCAGAGGGACTGATCTCTGATAATGGCAACTCCATTTCTGCTATCTGAAATTTTTATTGTCCTGTACTGAATGCAGCCCTTTTCAAATGCAAATCTATGATGGGTAGGAAAAAAAGAGACAACTATCTAGAGGAAAGGAGGGCACAAGAAAATGATGAGTGTCTCGAGAAGAGAACTGAGATCTATTGTCTGTCTCTGAGTTGAGTTGTCTCTCACTTGTCAAAGTAATCTTAATCAAAAGCTGATGTCAATTTCAAGGTAATGATAAAAAAAAAAAAAAAACACACACACACACACAAACCAAACCTTGACAAAACTGACAAACAACTATTTAGAAACGCAAAACTATATCTAGCCTTGTGGTTGTGCCATGCCACAAGTGGGCAGAGTTGAGCCAAGTGCAGTTTCAGTAATAACAACTCCTGTGTTATTTCAACAAAGCTTATTGAGTCTTATTGAGATTTTCTCGATTTTAATGGTTACTAAATAATAGAACAGCTGTAATGCTGTATTGACCAATCAGGAACCAGCACAGCAATTATCTGTATAATAATTTTACATATAATATTTAACGAGGAAAGCAAATCAAATCATATTGTAATGTCTGTTGTTTTAACTACAATCAGCTAATCTTTGACAGAGCTGTAATGTCTTTTTAAAAGTACTTGGGGATGTTATGACAGTGATAACTGGTATTTAGGAGGTTTTATTAGCTTGTTGGGCGATAAAAGTGCACAACTCTGTTTGATTGAGAGAGTAAAAGATTGAAAGAATGCTAAATAGGGAAAGCGAGGCCACACTTTGTAGTTACAGTATGTCAGCTGTAATTAAGAGGAGTACTGGTTTATTTTACACTCAATTTCATGCTCATAATCCAAAACAGCTTTCTAAAGGATTATAATGACCATCATAATGTGCTGTGATTCAAACAATAATAGCAATTTCTAGCCAAAAGCAATCACACATGCAATTTGAAAACCGACTCCATGATCTAGCCATTTTAATGGCTCTCGTCACTCTCGGGACTGAGTGATTGGAGCCAGACCCACTCAACGGTCACTCAGACAACATTCATTTATCAGTTACAAAAAGCAATCATCAGCGTGATATGGATCTACACTGTGTGCAAAATGGGGCAGACACTTTAGCAAGCTGTTATTTGTTTTAACATCATATCATCTAAAGCTGACTGAACAATTGGTTAGCTTTGAAATCAGAAAATATTTGAGTTTATTATAGTAATTGTTTTTTTCATTAATAATATAAAATTAATTTGCTTGCTTATTTTGTTTTGAATCTATAACATGACCAGGAAGCTAAACACTCTATACACCGTAAAGCATATAAACAAGAGCTGATTACAGGACATGATGTAGGTCACATGTACATAAATGTGCTAATATTAGCTCACTGATATCATCCTCATGGTAGATGACTGAGTGGTAAGGCACATTCTGGTTTTTGAGGTATCTCTCTGAAGGCTCTACGTAGTATGTGCCATGATGACTCTTGATAAAACCCTCAAACTTCCCATCCACGACAGAGCCATGGGTCAGTGTGCCTTTCTCACCTGAAAGATAAAAATAAACCAAAGGTTAAAGATACACTGACAAGGAAAGGCAATTGCAAAGTCATTCTAGACACAGAAGCAGCACTTGAAATATGACACGTTTATACATTATGATCCAGTTATTCATCTTCTCTATTATACACAAACATCTAAGCTGCTGACCTTAGAACGGTTATGAGCTCTGTAACTCTAGTGCCTCTGACAATTAAAGTAGACCTGCTTTTCATCTACAAGATGTTCTGCTCATCCTTTCAGTTTCATCAAGTACTTCATTTAGATCTGTACCACTAGGCAGTTGGACATCAAAATGTACATGTATTTATTTAGCAGGCACTTCTATCCAAAGCGACAAATGAGGAATACAACAACAAAAGTGATACATTTTTAGGAGGCAGTAAATATCTGAAGTGCTGCAATACAAAGTTCTGAGCTTCCTATACTGACAGCACATCCTGGAAATTTCTTGTTCAGTTACTTACAAACAGATTGACAAGTTCAACATGTGCAAACATGCACACAAAAAGGTCACAGGAAGGAACTGACTGAAAAGACCAACAAAAGAAGCTGCTGTCTGATATCTTTTATTGCTGGTCATTAGACTTTTAAAAACTCTTTAAAAATGTATTTCGGGTGATCCGATCACAAGTAGACAGTGCTGAATAACCTGTGTCCAAAACATTGTGTGATCCAATCACTGAAAACACATTAAATAAAATAAAATAAAATAAAAAAACCTGACCACATCGCATTTCAGGTGTAAATGCTGATCTGTACTAATGCATTCCTGGACAGCAGCAAAGCACCTATCAGTCAACCACTGTTCTAAAACAAGAGTTTAAAACTTTGCCAACTTCATGCGGCTTTCAAAGAAAATAACCATTCAATCAGAAAATTTGAAAAACTGCATACACACACAACTTTTTCAGTGTGCCTGTTATCTATTATATTAAAATAACCAAGAATTCCGATCAAAATCATGTTTGTGCTTCAAATTAAAGTGTATTTGAGAGCCACAGCATGCCGATTTTTTTTAGCTTTCTTCGTCTTTGACTTTATCAGTAACATACAGTACTGACATTTGTGTATGTATTCAGTCATGAAATCTGAAAAACTCCCCTCAAAATCCAAACGCAAGTAGTCACAGGAGATGCATTTGAGCAATGAGGTGTAAACACAATGTGTCTTGCCTGACCACAAAAACAGGGCCTGAGAGAACAATGAAAAAGACGCTTGTAATGTTTCATGAGCATTTATGCTCGAGCAAAAAACAATGCGATAAAACAACTTTAGCTGCTTTAAAAGTTAAAAAAGACTATGAGATGGCTGAAAACTAAAAGTGTGGTTTGTGTTTCTCAAGGTCTCTGAGGAAGACTTTGCAGTCAGGTTTCTCTCTCCAGAAAGGAACATCTCTGAAAGCTCTTGAGTTCCTTATTCCCGAGACTGATAACAAGAGAAATAACGAACTCAACTCCCTCACCCTGTGGAACATTCATATACATCTCTCCTCCATCCCTCCCTGACCTTCTGCTCTCAACCTACTCCCTCGCTCACAGATTCAAATAACAGGAAACATGATGAGGTAAAGCATGAAAAAACACAAGAACTTGCATAAGCAACAGCCATTATTCAATGACAGAATATGGAAAAATATACCCAAATTCTGTGGCGGTGTTAAACACCATGAAAACCACGCAAATGCTATGTTGCAAGCAACTGAATAAATCAATGTGTTGTGCACATCTTTATTTACATAACAGATAGTACCCAACCAGCTAATTACGACTAACAAAAAAAGTTGTCAAAAATCCTTTGTCAGGGATTTTAGATTCCAGTCCAGTGTTACCATATAAAAAAAGAGCTGACACACCCACCGCTGCTTGAATTCACACTATACATACATAGGCACACTATTAGAGAGAATACAATACTAAAGAGAGAATGACTGTTAATGTGGCCATTCCCATTCTTTGGAGAATACTCTATGTGCCTTCCCAGCCTACTTCAAACTCTTGTTGAATTATAGAGGTTACAAGATCAAGCATTGAGCAATGTTTATCCATTAGAGAACACTTACTGTTATTATAGTTTTAGAGGAAGGGTGTGAAAAGGGAGTGAAATATGAAGGTCTTGTTCTAAGAACAAGACTGAATGAAAGACAGCAGGAATGGAAATTAGCTTTACTCAGGGATCCCTCAGCAAACTGGAGGGAATTTGTGTGGGCGTGCACAGCTCTGTCCAAGATCTCATTTCAGTAGAGACCTTTCATTCTTAAACCACCAGTAAAAATGATTGATCTGACACCTCAGGTAGAGTCATTTATGTAGAAACATCTGTTGTGTTTTTTAACACTGTCTACACGCCACCTTACAACAGCTGGAGGCTGTCTACAATGGAAGCTGCATGCCAGCATGTTCACAGACCAATCAGCTGTCAATGCTGGGTAGATTACTTCAGAATTGAAATCCAATACTGATTTCAAATTACATGAGTAAATTTGCAATCAGTAACGTAATCTCTTGGATTATATTTTTTAGATAATCAAATTGTATTATTTTTTGCATTACTTTTGGATTACCTCTGACCTAACTCTTGTTTATTTGATGTCAAAAGCATTCGAGTAGGAATCTATAGTATTTTAAAATAATGTTGCTTGTATGCATTTAAGAAAACTTACATAATGAATCAACATGTGAGAATTGAGAAATATTTTTTGTTTTACTTGCAATTTTTGGGCCAAGATGGCAGAAAAATATGGTGATTTTTTTCTTATTTAGAAGAGGATTTTTTGTGTAAGCTATTGTCTAACAAGTTTTTCTTTTGTCCAGACTTCCATAATAAATAATTAGTGAAGGTCCGTGGATATGATGCAGACATAGTATTTCACAGCTATACATCAGTTTTAGTAACTTGCAAAATGATTAGTCATTTAGAAGTATATCAGCAGGCTGATAATAATATAATAATTAAAGAATAATTAGGGGAATCAATTTACTGCCATTGCCTGGTTAATATTTCATCATGCAATCCTCGAAAAGTAACTTTAATCTGATTACAAGTATTTTAAAATGTTAGATTTTATTACAAGTACTTGATTTTTGTAATCTGATTATATCTACTTTATTTTCAACAGACAACAGTCTTTGAATAGTTATTTCAGAATAGCAAAATAATTTTACACGTCATTGGCCTCTCTTCATGAAATGTGAGCAGAACGAATTTGTATAAATTGTTCATAAATCCGTTTTTAGGTAATTAGTCCAACTGAATGTGACAATTAACAAACAAATAGCAATTATGTATGGTATAAACAGAAATTTGACCAGAAACATCACAAGATGACTGATGTAACGGTCAGAACTTATTTAAAAATATGACAAAAAAATCAATTCATGATATTTGTAAATAATATAATTTTATTTCAGATGACAAAAAAATGGAAACAAATAAATATCTGGAGTAGCTGTGCAGCACTTTAAACCAAAGTCCTCTACTCACTCATATCAACAGCTGATATGAGCATCTCCTGACAGTCCCACTTACTATAAAAGATCCTGTGGTGAGCAAGAAATTACATGAATCCATTACAAGACTTTAAGAATGTGTCGGTAGTTTCGGGGGAGATGTTCCAAGTGGATGAGAAAAGAAGAGACAAAAGAATGTAGCTTTCTTCTTGCAGTAGGGAGCCTGTTCTTTCAAGTGTATTCGTAATGGCTCAGAGAAATTTGTATCCATCATCAGTCAGGTTCAGTGGCACACTGTCTAAAAACATTATTTCAATACCACAAGTTTTAAGGTACATAGTGAGAATAAAGTGGCTTCTGGTGTCTGATTCTTGTGGCTGTTCTGAGAGCATTCATTAAAGGGAGGTTAAGGCATCAACTCAGAATGCATGAAGAGTAACCTGAACAAGACATTTCATTTAGTCATGCAATTTAACATCATTCCGTAATGAAGAACATGAGGATTTTAGCAATTTATCATCGTGCCTGAAGATTTAAGCAATAATTTGGCCAGAGATATTGAGGTGAGCAGAGGTCAGATCCATGTGAAAAATGCAGTCATAGCAGGATGTGTGTAGAGCTGTCAGGGTGAAGCTTTGTCATGACAGGACACACACTGACATCATTAACATTTCCTTTTTTCCAAACCCAACAGAAGACAGGAAGAGCTTGTCCAGCCATAATCCTTAAAGGGATATTCACCCAAAAATTGGTATTCTGTCATCACTTCATGTTGTTGTTACAAACCTGTATGACTTCTTTCTTTCATGGAACATAAAAGGAGATTAAAGAAGATGAGCCTCAGTTACCATTCTCTTTCACTGCATCTTTTTTCCATACGATGAAAGTGAATGGTGACTGAGGCTAATGTTCTTCCTACCATCTCCTTTTGTGCTCCACAGAAAACTTTATTTGTGTTCAGTGTTCCAAGAGCGGATTTTTTTAACCTTTTTTTTCCCCCCTTTAAAATCAAATACAATTTCATGTTAATTCTGCATTCAGTAAAACTTGACTAAGAAACAACAATGCAGAAGTAATCTAAAAGCTACAGCAAAGACCCTCCTCCAGGGGAAGCCTACAAGCTTAGCTCAGAAACATGAAATGCCCAACAGGAAGACCAGAGGCTGTTATGAAAGAATGGAAGTCAATAGAGGAAATGCCTTTATGCGCTGAAAAATAAGAGGATTTTGTGTGGAAACTGCTTATAATTTAATACACTTTCTTCATAGCTGCTAATCTGCATGTATACCATAATATATATTTATTTTATAAAGAGCTATGTTTTGAGTTTGCTATAAAAAAAAAAATTAAAAGAAATGCTATTTTATAAGACAAGTCACAGAAGTTTTGCGACATGAATAATTTCCAGCACTACCCACTCATTTCTGTGGCCTCCCCTACGGTGACTGGCTGTCATAATGAAATTGTGGCCATAACACAGATCCTTGTATTACAAAATCTTTACAAAATGCACCCAAATTTTTAAATACGGAGGAATTTTTTCACTTTCAATGCTTTGGGCCCCCATTAATATCTGACTCTGATGTCCACGTCTACACACTTGACATCACTCTACAAAGACATTTACAAAGCCATAAAAAAAAAAAAAATAAAATAAAAACATTGTATGGAGGTCATGTTTCCGTGGCAACTACTTAGAGAGTGTATAAGTGTGTGTGTGAGTGCTGGATAGATGCTCTGCTCACCATAAATTTCTCCAGTGTAAATGTGAGAGGTGTCATAGGGGATCTCTTCTCCTGAAACTTCTACCCTCAGATCAGGGGAGAACAGAGATGTGTCTCTCTTCATCCGCAGGTTAAAATGCCTGATGAAAAGAAGAGAGACAAAGAGATCAAGTTAAACAGAATTCTGTGAGGTTGCTTGTGATATAAAAATAACATACACAGTCTGTACCAACATAGGAAGACAAAGGACAGGCAAAATTTGACATGCTGTTTACCCCACACGTAAATACTGACATTCGGAGTCAAGTAAGAATAATAATTTAGATGCAGAGCATTATTGAAAACATGCCAACCAGCTTTTCTCAATGCTAAAAAAGTGTTTCATTTCCCTGCATTATTAATCAAATCATATCTTTTATTCAGATTGCTCTATTTCCCAGCAGGCCCATAAGGTCATCAGGTTTCGCCAGGAAACACCATAGTAGGTGGTGATGAGTGTCTCAAAATGATTCATTAAAGTTATTAACTTGGCACACTTGTAAACAGACACTCTGTAAGATGTATGAAGATGCTCTGGAGAGGGTGCTGGGTGTCTAGTAGAATACATGGTAGATTAATGAGAAGTAAAAATCATTGGATAAGAACTGTGCATTTTGCAGTGCTGATTTTAGAGAAAATAAAATCTGCAGAATGGACTTAAACATGGTAAAATTTATTGAGAGTACTACACTCTTCTTAGAAGCTCAAAACATTATCTAATCAGCCAAACTACACTGCCTGGCCCATAATACATAAATAAAAATAAAAATAAATATCGCCATTTGGATTTTAATAAGGAGATACTTAAGAGCCTATGATTGGGTCATTATTGCAGTGATGCGTTTCAGCTGGCAATAATTATTTTAACACTAACTGATGCAGTGTGTAGCTTCTTATTTCTTAAACATCCATGTCGGAAGACGTATCCCGCGGTCGTGGAAAAGATGTTACTGTTTCAGAAGGGGCAAATTATTGGCCTGCATCAAGCAAAGAAAACAACTAAGGAGATTGCTGAAATCACTGGAAACGGGTTAAGAACTGTCTAACGCATTAATAAAACCTGGAAGGATAGTGGTGAACAGTCAGCTTCGCAGAAGAAATGTGGTCAGAAAGAAAATCTTGAATGAACATGATCGGAGATCACTAAAACGCTTTAAGTCACATCGCTAAAAATTGACAGTAGAACTCACGGCTATGTTTAATAGTGAATGTAAGAGCATTTCCACACACACAATGTGATGAAAACTTACAGGATTGGGAATAAGCAGCTGTGTGGCCACAAGAAAGCCACTTGTTAGTGAGGCCAATCAGGGAAAAAACAACTTAAATTTGCTAGGGAGCATAAAGATTGGACTATAGAGCAATGGAAAAATGTCATGTGGTCTGATGGCGATGGGCACGTCAGGGTAAGAAAGGAAGCACATGAAGCGATGCACCCGTCATGCATAGTGCCCATTGTACAAGCCTCAGGAGGCAGTGTTATGATCTGGGGTTGCTTCAATTGGTCAGGTCTAGGCTCAGCAACATTATGCGGCAATAAAATGAAGTCAGCTGACTACCTGAATGTACTGAATGACAAGGTTATCCCATCAATGGATTTTTTCTTCCCTGACAGCACGGGCATATTCCAGGACGACAATGCCAAGATTCATCGGGCTCAAATTGTGAAAGAGTGTTTCAGGGAGCATGAGGAATCATTTTCACACATGAATTGGCCTGAGTCCTGACCTTAACCCTATTGAAAGTCTTTGGGATGTGCTGGAGAAGACTTTACGGAGTGGTTCGACTCTCCCGTCATCAATACAAGATCTCGGCCAAAAATTAATGCAACTCTGGATGGAAATAAATGTTGTGACGTTGCATAAGGTTGTTGAAACAATGCCACGACGAATGTGTGCCATAATCAAAGCTAAAAGCGGTCCAACGAAATATTAGAGTATGCAACTTTTTTTTTGGCCAGGCAGTGTATTTAAGAGACAGAGAAAGAGAGAGAGAGAGAGAGAGAGAGAGAGAGAGAGAGAGAGAGAGAGAGAGAGAGAGACTCATAAATGTCTTGCTCTGCTGTATGACAGGGAATGACCACCCTGCACACCACCATTGTGATCATGAATTCGCTCAGGATAAATGAAACATGTGTCACTCATGCCTCTGTGGTGCAGCTGAGCCCCGTGTGTGTGTGTGTGTGTGTGTGTGTGTGAGGAGCTTGTCTATGGACTATAAACTATACACTAGGGCCAAACAATAGCTGTGGTCTAGATATGCCTCATCATGAGAGATTATCCTAATGATGGCTAGAGAGAAAAATGTACCCTATAAAGCAAAACAATACAGTAAAGTATTGACACAACAGACCGTAAAAGTGCCCGCCCACATTTTCAGCTGTCTTGGTTCTGGAAGCATTTTTCCCCATTTATTTCTTTCATAGGGATTTCATAAAATCCTTTATAAAAGAGTTTTAAGCCTTGAACCAAACCCACCAGCTCCAATGTGAATCACTGTAAATCACTGTAAATGCCTGACGAAGGTTGTGTGACTGAGACGTTGTAATTAAAGTTTTCTAATATTCCTTGCAAGCTAAGGTAGCGTGCAGGATTTTATTTTACTTTGTTTGGCTTTACTATAAAATCCTTTACCAAAGAGTTATAAGCCATGAGCCAAACCAACCAATTCCAAGGTGAATCACAACAGTACAAAGTATTTGAAAATCAGACAAAAACTACAAATCTGTGTACTTAATGTCTTTCATCAGGGCATGAACTACAAAGTAGTTAATTTTTTAAGTAATCAAATTAAAAACTAAAAATATAAAACTATTGATTTTTCAGTTGCTGATTAAAATTATAGACAAAATATATTTTAATTTTATTGAAAAATATTTAAATATTTTATAGAAAATAAACTAGGTCTGTCACAATTACTTGATTTTAACAAATCTGCCCGGGACACGCTGAAATGCACTCAACCTTTTTATCTACACAATCGTTTGCAATATAGGCTTTTATAAAGAAACATACAATAATGCCATGAAAAAAATGTCTCTCATACTTTGTTACACACACACAGTGACAGATGCACAAACACTTAAGAAAGTTATTTTCAGCAAATTGAGTTCCGTTCTATGTAAATTAATTAAAATTTGAATGTAAATACCATCTTCCTCCTCATGTAAAGTAAATTTTATGATGAAGTTTGTAATCTGCAGACACAGTATAGAACAGGCTTACCTAAGGGAGTACCAGCTAGTCTTTGCATGTGAAATTTTTAACAGTGTTTATTCAAGAAAGAACTGAATATCCAGATGCTTAAGGTCATTTTACACTATACGTGGCAAGTGAAAAGCTTTTGAGATCTTGGTAGTATGTAGCACAAGTAAGTGCTACAATGCCCGCGACTGCTGCAGTTAAACGCAAGAGAGTAAAAACATATCTCTCTTTATGACTCGATTACTGTAAATATCCTTTTGTATTCTGTGTTGCATTTAAATGATAGTTAAAAAAAATTAAATTAAATTAAATAAATAAAATGGCTTATATCTCCATAAAATAGTTAAACCATGAGTATAACTCATCCTCCATAAACAAGATTTGTGGGCAGACATTGTTTTCAATAAGATCAAATATTTTATGTCCTGTTTTCCCATATTTGAATTCTAAACTAAAATGGGTAGATTGTGTTGAACTATTTAATGAAAAAAGATGATCTTGCAATAAAAAAAAAGTTGGGCACCGATGGAGTAACCAATGTCTGTCAGCTTGAATTATATAATTTTTTTTATATTATAGATCTGCTTTGGGTGTCTGTTGGCTTTAGAGCTTGTTTGCACAATCGTTTTGTAGTTGTTCCATAGAGTACATCAAAATATTGGCAAATGAACGCATTTTATCCAAACGTGACTTCACCTCGACAACATTATGAATCTGGAGTTATTAAACCATTTTTCAGAATACTTAACCGTCAGAATAATCGATAGATTACTCGATTACAAAAATAATCGATAGTGACAGCCCTATAATAAACATAGGAGTAGTTTGAGAGTGTAGGGAAACCAACTAGATTTTGTCATTCACAGTACATCATGCAATGTGGTTGCTGCAGCACTTGTTTCACATGCTTTGTTGGCCGCAATTCTCTGATTGGTGGAGCGTTTCACTTCAGGATTCTCGGGTAGTATAGTTCTTCACTAGGAATTCCCCATGTGATATTTAAAAAATTAAGAAGTAACGTGGACTGATGGCTTCAACAGATGCATAAATGACAGATTAACAACCTCTGAGCTCATGGTAGGTTTGTCTTTAAAGGTTTATGGCCGATTTATACTTTTTCATCAAACCTACGCCATTGGCTACACATTTAAGGGGCATCTTCTGTTTTTAGTCTCGGTTTATGTTTCATTATGTTACAGGTGAAAACGTGACAAAAAGTCACATCTGTTTACATAAACTCTGTCCTTTTTTCCACAGGGCTTTTACTCTCTATATATTATTTGGTATGTGAGTGACACAATATTTGTTGTATTCTACTCAAGAACTTTCCGATCTGTATGATGTTTTGACCATATTTTTGACAGTATGTTGTACACTAAAATAATAATATTTCATGAGTTATGAAAATGGAACACTCCTAAGCATCCTTTGTCAGCAAACTAAAAGGCACCATTTAAGAGTTGGTTATATTGCCTATATGCATTGTAAAGTCCTGCTTATAAGTTTTAAAATGAAACTAATTTCGTGTTGGTTAAGCAAGTAGTTATTTCTTAATTTGATAGGAATTTTGTTTTCAGCACGGAGCATCAAAAATGGCAAAATATTTTTTTTTTTACTATTTCAGCTACTCAGGAGCAAGCATGAAGAATATGACTAATTTATTTTCGATCAGAATGACATGTATAATAAATAATATGTAGGCCTACCCTAATGCAACATACTTTAATGAACCTGCTTTTGAGCATTTTGGCTGTGCACTCACAGAAAGATGCAAACACACCAACGCAAAACTATAAATGTAAACCACAGTGTTGGCCACTACGCGGAGCCTACGCCGTAAGTTTGAAGCAGAAGTATAAATCGGTCTTAAGTAGTAAAAATATATTATCACAGCAGCTGTCACAAGTGGTGTCTGCTCATTTGCACAATCATATTTAATAAAAGAGAAACCAATGATGAAAAGTGAGCCTTTATAGAAAACGCACAGAAAACACACATTGTTTTCTGCGGTCAAGATGTGGTTTGATATTGTCAAAGATATGGCCTTTAGCAGATCTAAATGTTCCTGGTAATTTTCATAGTTTGTAAACAATAGCCCTGATATGTTAAAATGGTCATTATGTTTTTATTTTCAAAGAAAAGTTGACTATTTTTAATTAAGGTTATCGAGTCATGGTTGTTTTTTTTTATTTTTCAGCCAGATCTTATGAAGGAACTTATGGACAGACCATAAAAATGTTAATTGAATACCCCTAACTATTTTAATGTACTAAACACACATTATAAATGGTGTTTATTATTGTTTTGAATGTTAACATGTTACTTACAATAAAAGTGCTAGCTAAAATAAATACGGAAATAATCTGGCCCCCACAAGAAAGTAATTGAAGGGAGAGCCCTTCAGCTCTAAACAGTCTTATTATGAGGACAACTGTTCTGTGCTACACCCACCACCGCACTATGGGTTTGATCTTTGTGCAGATGAGAGTTGCTGCTACCATATGCCAACACACTGCAATGAGGAAAGAGAGAGAGAGAGAGAGGAATATACAGAAAAGGAAAAAAATAGGAAATTCAAGGACAGAGCTTCCCAGAGGGAAAGTGGACAGGTGGAGGTCAGATAATAATTCTAAGAACTCTAATTAAAACCACTCTTTTCTCTCTCTCTCTCTCTCTCTCTCTCTCTCTCACACACACACACACACACAAACGTACACACAAACACAAAACACACCCACTACCCAATCAAAACTGCAAACCCTCGAAATTACAAAATTGAACCTGTGGGAAAGTTTGTTATCTTACACAAAGCCTCTTGTACAACAATATTTTATTTAACATTCAGTTTCAAACTTTTAAAGCCTGAAGTCCATTCAACTTACTCCATTGTCAAACCAGTACTTGGCATTAAACGTCACAGCCTGTGATTCTCCAGTGCCATTCATACCATATTGCTAAACCGCTTCAGTACACAACAAAGAGGCACATGCCTCAGGAAAAGCATTGACAGTTAAAGGCCTATTCACACTAAATTCGTGATGAATTTGCAAGACGGACTAATGACGAAAGGTCTATTCACACCAAGACCATAACCAATAAAAAAAAAACAATTTTACCCCTGTACAGTAGTGCTGTTCTACAAAGATTTTTTTTCCCTGCTCGGACCTAATTCAGCTGTCAGTGCATAAGATTCATATTTTTAATGCTGTTAAGGCATTTAACTATTTTGGCATACCTGTTTCATTATGTTCTTTCCATGTATTAAATGCATTTTAAGGAATAAAGGATCTGTGTTTTTTATACAAATGAGATGAGTAAAGAGCGCTGTTGCATAAATAAACATCCTCATTATATTTGCACATATTTTGCTATGAGAATATTTCAAACAAACTCCTGAATTTTTGAAAACTTCTATTTTTTAATGCCTGGATAATATAACACAAGGTACAGTGGTATAAAAACACATGGAATAATGTACTTATTGTTTTGTTTTTGAAGAGGAGGATTTTCTCCCCAAATTGGAATGCCCAATTCCCAATGCGCTCTCAGTGGTGGTGTAGTTACTCTCGAATCTCAGTTGCCTCTGCGTCTGAGACAGTCAATCTGCGCATCTTATCACGTGGTTGAGCGCGTTACCGTGGAGACCTAGCGCATGTGGAGGCTTCACGCTATTCTCCGCGGCATCCACGCACAAGTCACCACGCACCCCACCAAGAGCGAGAAACACATTATAGTGACCACAAGGAGGTTAACCCAACGTGACTCTACCCGCCCTAGCAACCGGGCCAATTGGTTGCTTAGGAAGCCTGACTGGAGTCATTCAGCATGCCCTGGATTTGAACTTGCGACTCCAGGTGTGGTAGTCAGCATCTTTACTTGCTGAGCTACCCAGGCCCCCTGGAAAAATGTACATTAAGGAAAAACAGGCATAGAAAATATGATGCATACCATAAATTATATTAAAGAAATACAGGGTCACAGTTTTTATTTAATTATTAAATATTTGTATTGAATTCAGGGTTTCTTGTGCGTGGTGAGACATTAATTATTACAGGAATCCTTGCAACAAAAAATAAATTAGCAGTGAGATTCAGCAATACACTTGTCTACACAAAATATAGCTTTTTTTTTGTTGTTGTTGTTGCTATATTTAAGTCCAAAAAATTTGCTGAACCTCTGCTATTTTTAATTCCTGGATAATATAACATTCAGAGTAAATGTACATTAAGACAAAACACCAGGTATATTATGTATATATCAGCAAATACAGTGCCTGATTTCTTCTGTTTTTGTGTATATCTCATACAAAATTGTTTCAAAGATTCAACATAAAACAAAGGCAATCTGAGTAAACACAAAATACAGTTTTTAAATGATAATGTTATTTATTGAAGCAAAAAAGTTATTCAATACTAAATGGGCCTGTGTGAAAAAGTATTTGCCCTTAGTTAATAAATCCCCAAATCTATGAAACTGCATTTATAATGGGGTTCAGTTGGACTAGACACACCCAGGCCTGATTAATGTCAGACCTGTTCAATCAAATCAACACCTAAATAGAACTTTTTCAGCATCATGAAGTTGGCTAAAAGGTCTCACCCTGTAACACACTATGCCAAGGTGGAAAGAAATTCCAGAAATAATGAGGGAAAAGGTGATTGAAATACATCAGTCTGGGAAGGGTTACAAGGCTATTTCAAAGGCTCTGGGACTCCAAAGAACCACAGTGAGAGCCATTATCTCCAAATGGAGAAAACTTGGCACAGTAGTGAACCTTTCCAGAAGTGGCCGACCTTCCAAAATTACTCCAAGAGCACAGCCACAACTCATCTAGGAAGTCACAAAAAAGCCAAGGACAACACCCAAGGAACTTTAGGCCTCTGTCATAACAATAAAGTTCACGGTTCATGACTCCACTATCAGAAAGACACTGGGCAAAAATGGCATCCATGGAAGAGTGGAGAGGCGAAAACCACTGCTAACCCAAATGTTCATGGAGGGATTCCAAAAGCGAGTTTTGAAGCAAGTTTTTTTCAGCTGTACAGGATGCAATACAGTGAAGAGGAACGCATATTTTATAAACTGAACACCCAATCCAAACCTCAAACCTAATCATCAGTAGCATCAAAATTTAATGTTAGAGGGAAAAATGCAACATCCGAATAGTAACTGATTATTCAAATGTGATTACTTTCTGGTAGGGTTGTCACAATACCAACATTTCAGTAAAATGTATAATATGCTATTGAACACACACTTTTAGCCTATTTAAGAAGTTAAAATTAATGTATATAATTTAAAACAATTGCATGTTTCCTTCATGTGTTCCTCAATTAAGTAAACATTGCTTCAAGTTTTTTTTTTTAAATAGGGAACTATGAAACATTTCCCCCCCCCCAAATCCAGTGTTTTACATTTAATTTTTTATTTACATTTATTTATATTTCTGAATGTTATGAAGTTTAAATGTCATCATCAAAATGGTGTCTTATCAAATTAATTCATAAAAATGTAATCAAATACAAATATAACAATTACTTTTCAATGTAGCATTGCATTTTTATCAAATGAAATGGTTTTGTAAAGATTCTCACAGCATAATCTAAAACACACAGAGCATCACAGTATAAATAAACACTGATGAAAACTTATTCAGTACAACAGCACTCTTGCTTGTGGAATATTGCTTAAATATTATTATTATTATTATTATTATTATTATTATAAGTAACAATAATAATAATAACAACGATTTATTAATAATAATAATTATTAGGGCTGAGAAATTTAACGTGATAATTTCTGAGATGAGTTAGTGACTGTGTAACGCATAAAAACATTAATGCAGTATCCAGTAATTAATGCAGTATTTTTTCACTTCTTAAAACTTCACTATTGTTTTTCATCACTTCCTGTGGCTAAAACTGGCATAAATAAATTTCCAGGAGGTGCATGCTCAACTCAAATGCACATCCTAGCACATAAACTGATTGTGTGGAGCAGTGCACGCTTATTCATTATGCGTGATGCATGTCCTGCGCATCACAGACATGGGAGCGGATTTACAGCATGGAGAATGGAGACTTCAACAAGTGGGGAGCCAGGTGTGGTAGAGATTCAGGCAAGCTGCCGTATCTCTTTGAATCACCTGAAAACGCTCACTCACTGTCATTTGAACCAGTGTCAAAAGATAACCCGCATGAGAGAGACCCAGCGTGTGCGCGACAGCGACTGAACGGCAGCCAGAGAAAATAGTAGTTTTGAGATTTAAAACTTCAGCAAAACAAACTTCAGCATTCAATTTGTTTTATATCTGTATAGTGTCTTATAATGCATTGGCAATGTACATTTAAGTTTATCCCACCAATAAAGCTTAATATAAATTGAATCTGCCCTGCTGATTTTGCCCAACTTTTAATTACAACATGTCTACTGATTTTATGACATGTAAACTTTTAACTTTATCAAAGTTATTCACTCTAACCCACCCCCTAAGTCACAGCCCTAATTATAATAACTTTTAATATTACAGTGAATATTACATTTTACTATATAGTAATAAAAAAAAAATAAAAAAAACATGAGTCAAGTGGTGCTTTTTGGGTGGAAAATATTCCAACTGTCAGACACTCTAAACTGTTTCCCTCTAGGTCTCATATCAAACCCTGGGTCGAGACCATTCCTCATTCTGTCCACACACACAGTGGCAGAGTGTGTGTGCGCCTTAATTACTACTGCTGCTCCTCCAACAAATTAGCAGTATTTCTACTTTTCAATACTGAAGAGGGTTATATTTATTTATCCCCATGTGACAACAGGATGAGAACAGCTGGGACAGCAGCATGTGTGTATCCAACACACTCTCACTGCGAAATCGTCAGGATTTGTACGATTTTTCTAAATTTGGTTAATTCGTATGATATCGTGCGACTGCACTCGTTTGAACTCCTACGACTTTCACTACATCTACAGGGTTCGTACAGATGCTTCAAAGTTAAATTCAAGGACTTTCAAGGACTTTTCTAACTGACAAGATGTCATTAAACTAATTCTTAATTTGTTAATTTTAAATAAAATATTTTATTCATTCAGTTAATTTATCTTTTATAAAACACCACTTATTACAAGTACAACATATCTCAATGAGCATCTTTAACTACATATTCTCAGTAACAATTCTTGGTTCATTCATGACTAAATTGATGTGCTCCCTTAAAACGCACTTCGCTTTCCTACAAAAGTGAATAACTGGGTCTGTAAACAGTAGTCCATATGACTCATGTGCTGTGTTTTCATGTTTTCTAGTCACACAACAGATTTATGTGAGGAACAGTCTGAAATTGAAAATGGGTCATTCTCAAAAAAAAAAAAAATCAAAAAAAAAAAAAGTTGACTTTCCAACTTACAAAATATTGAAATTTTCCATTCAGTTTTTGCCTGTAAACGCTGAGGGTAAACATGTTGACATACATTTTTATACATAAAAGGACAACTTGGCTGTTATTATTTCTTTTATTATTTAATTTTGTTTCAGGAATGAAGCAAGTTAACACTAATGAGGGTTAAATGGGTTACAATACCACATTTTGAGGGTTCAATGGAGTACAACACCCAAAATTTCTGTGAAAATATTAGTTAAAATGTGAACTAATAACTTTTTAACATGCTGGGAAAATCACTATATGCATCATTAAGCAGCCTCTGAACTTTGGCCTTAAAAATTATTTCCCACAACTTTTTGTATTAAAAACAATTTTAAAACACACAAAAAAAAGTTTTAAAATCAATAACGCCAGTGCCATGAAATCAAAGGACAAACGTTCTTTTAAAATTATTACAATTATTAATAATAATTTTGTTTTGCTTTCTTGCACACTTGTTCGGCCTTGCACTAATGCTTGAATTAAAAATAAGTACAAAATAAATACATAACTTTGCATGTCATAGAAGTGGTGTACCAGATGAAGGGTTCATTTTTTTCAGGCAATTGACAATTTCAAATATATTTTCTAAAAAAAATGTGCAAAACAAGAGTCAAGCAATTTCATATGATTAAAGGTTAGGTTATAGAATGATACCTTTTCATTTTTGTTTTTGCTATTTGAAAGCTTTTTCATGACTAAAAAAAGTCAAGGGACATGTTTGTCAACATTTTGATGTTGACCCAAATGTTGTCAGAAATAACCTATTTTGTGTCTTTACAGAAGGGGGCGCTATATGGCTCACAAAACTGAATCCTCCATTGATCTGCATTCAAATCTCAGAAAGTTTTACATCTCATATAATTTGTTCACTCTGGAGAGTAATTTTTAATTAAAACTGATAGTTGCAAAGATTCATACTTGTTAAATCTGCCACAGCAGTATCTATAAAATATATAATTTTTAAATCCTCCAGTAACCGTTGATTGTGATTGGCCCACTCTGAACAGCGCTGCCAAAAGCAACAGGTGCTATGTGATAGCACCGTCTATGCGCTGCCTGCTTCATCAGTGGTCTGTCTTCATGTTTTCCCGAAAATAAATAAATACATTTCATTTATTAAAAGATTTAAGCAACATATTTTATGATTTTCTATAATTCAATAACTTTTTAAGCACCTCTTGGTAAAAAAATGGGTATTTTCAAGGGTTTTCCAGGACTTCAATTTGAAAAAGCCAAGTTCAAGTACTTCAAGCACTTCAAGCACCTTGTACGAACCCTGCATCTAATATGCCACAATTACTTTCTTCTGTCACACACAACCACTTCCTATCATGTTTACACACTCTACTGATTGGTTAAGAGTAGATAAGGGGTTTGGGTAAGGGCATAATATTAATAAGTATGTCCTTAACGTCTCGTACGCGGAACTCGTGCTTACTTCCGCATTAGACATCTGGGAATTTGCACGTGATGAAATCGTACGAGTTTATGCGAACAACATCGTGCGAGACCATACGAAATAGCCAACTCGTAAATTATGTACGACTTTTCATGAGACTGGGTTGGTGTATCAGCAGTTGAATACATGCAATAATAATAATAATTTTTTTATTTTATCTTCTTTTCTCCCCAATTTGGCATGCCCAATTTCCACTACTTACTAGGTCCTCGTGGTGGCGCAGTTACTCACCTCAATCCGGGTGGTGGAGGACAAGTCTCAATTACCTCTGCTTCTGAGACAGTCAATCAGCACATCTTATCACGTGGCTCACTGTACATGACACCACGGAGACTCCGCATGTGTTGGCTCATGCTATTCTCCGCAATCCACGCACAACTTACCACGCGCCCCATTGAGAGCGAGAACCACTAAATCGCGACCATGAGGAGGTTACCCCATGTGACTCTACCCTCCCTAGCAACCGGGCCAATTTGGTTGCTTAGGAGACCTGGCTGGAGTCACTCAGCACACCCTGGATTCAAACTCGCGACTCCAGGGGTGGTAGTCAGTGTCAATACTTGCTGAGCTACCCAGACCCCCACAATAATAATATTAATAATAATAAACTATGGCCCAGGAAATAAACACACACTGACAAGCATGAAATCACAAACATGCAGCTCTCTTCCACTTGTTGAGATATGAAAGAGAGCAGGATGGCCACTCTACAAAAAGAAATGTAATGTTTTTGGTTTAAAGAAAGAACAAGGTACAATTAGGGATGTGCATTAAACCAGAGCGGTGACTGATCATGAAAACATAATAATTGCATGACTTGACTTTTTTCAAAATATTTCATACAAATTTAAATCCAGTAACAACTACACATAAATGTGCCAAAAATGGGACTCATGTTTACTTTTATCATTGTTTTTGCCATAGATTTTGGTTCTTTGAGGCATATACTGTATGCACAAGGTAAATGCATTTGGATCTGCACCCAAACAAGCGAACTATAAAACAGTGAGCATGAGTGGAGGCCCTTTATGGTGCTTTCTGATACTGGTCTCCATTCACTTCATTGTATGGACAGAAAAGTGTAAAAATTATGCTAAACATTGCGTGTTGTGTTCCAGAGAAGGTGTGGAACAACGTGATGGTGAGTAAATGATGACAGAAATATCATTTTTAAATTAACTGTTCCTTTAAGATTGCAACGTTCGTAACTAAAAAAATTTGATGCAACTGCCAAAGACATCTGTTAAGCTGACTCATTAAGTTAAGTTTTGATTTATTTCAGTACTCAAGTAGACAAAATTATCATCCCAAGGCAAAATTCACACAGCACACCTCTCATAAGCAAGCTGCGAGCTGACCGCTGATCTGAATTTTAATGGGTTTCACAAATGACAGATCATTAGACTGATAGCACTTGACCTCAGATCCAGTAGAGTGGCCACCTCAGCATGAGCCTTCATTAGCTGATTCAAGCAGTGAATCACTGCATTTCTCTTACATTTGTCAAGCAACCGGGAACCTCTATTGTGTGAACATACCTAAAAGCCAAAGGGAACGATCTGGTTCCCACTGTGATCTTTTGTACATCGACGGCTTCACTTTAACCATGCAGCCATTAAGGGCAGTTCCGGGAATATCCTGTTGTCTCCAAAAGCAGCCGATTCCAGCCAGACCCAATTCACTCCAACCAGCACAAGGAGTGTAATTACCCAGCACTCAGCACTTCCAATTATCTTTACAGTAAGGTATCTAAATTAATGACATCCACCAGCTCAGCCTTTCAATATGAGTATAAGTGGTTTCAGATGCAGAGTAACTAAAGATGTAAAAAAAAAATATATATATATGATTACGCAAAGTAGCACAAATTGTAATTGAGATGATAGATGAGTCTGGAGTAAAACGGCCTCTTATAAGACAGCAGGAGATTTACTGAGTATTTGATGCTCCCTTCGTTTACTAGAGTGATAAAGAAATGCTTTACTAGACTGCTATATGACAGATGGGAGATGGGGGTGGTGAACAGTCGGGAAAATCAAGTGCGAGTGAGTCTGTATGTAAGAGAGAATAATGGGAATCAAGATATAAACAGCCTTTAAAAAAGTGAGCGAATAAAAAAAATGGTTAAAAATGATGGTGAGAGATGGCAGTTGAACTTGGTCAGGACACAGGAGGTAGGCGTAAATGAGAAGAACATCCCTTCATTACACAACTGCCTCACTCACTGACCTGATCTGGACTCTACCTGTGCTGGATGACAGCGCTTCCCAAGAACAGATTTTTACAAGAACGGAAGAGAGAGGAAGTAACAGGAAGCCTTTGCAAATTCTGAATAAACTCAAAAACTCTGCTAATCACCAGCAAACCAAATCTTATCATTACAGTGTACGAAAGACTAAGAGAGTAGGAATGTTTTCGGAATTACGTTATGTAGGGCTGTCACTATCAATTATTTTAGTAATCGAGTAATCTGACGATTATTCTGATGATAAATTGAGTAATTGGAAAAATTATTTAATTACTTAGATTGCATAATGTCATTGAGGTGAAGTCACATTTAGCTAGCCTAAGTTAGCCTAAGATGACAGGCATTTGCTACACCAGGTGTGCCCAAATTTTTATCTATGCAAGATCTACTTTTTTATTATTAACTTGTTCAATGTGATCTAATCATTTCACTTAAGAACTCTAATTTGGGAAAACAGGCCATGGTAATAAAATATTTATATTAGCTGAACCAGCCTGAAAAATGGCATTTTATAGTGTGATCTAGCTAAAGAAGCTAAATTTATGATACCATTGTTGTCAGATTTTACTGCTGATTTGAAATATGCTCTTTAATTGTAATCTTGACCAACCGTTTTGGAGATTTCGGTCTTTCCCCAGTACATAGGAGCTGTACGTTTATGCTGCATGTTTACATAGAAAATAGCTGCCCAGCCCAGAACAGAAGTGTTCCAAAGATGGCTGCCAAGTGGACTGACTTGCCTTGAATGGGACTTTGGTTATATTAATTGTTAAACTATTTTATACATAAATAAAATAAAATGTATACATAATGTTTTTTTTAAAATCACCACGTACATGCAACACTGACTAAAATATTTACACTAATCGTGTCATTCGGAGATGTTTTTATTCTCTTGCGTTGAGCTGCAGCAATTGCGGCCATCATTGCACTTGTGCTGCGTACCACCAAGATGCTTGCCACGTACCGTGTAAAATGTCCTTAAACATCTGGCCATTCAGTTCCGTCTTGAGTAAACAGTGCTAATCATCTCACATGCAAAGACTAGCCGTTAATCCCTCAGGTTTCATATTGTGTCTGTGGGGCGGAGAGACGTGCATCTGTGGCTTTAACGGCAGGGTGACATTGAGCTTTGACTGACAGCATACAGACCTGCAGCTCTAGTCATTAAAAAAAAAAAAAAAAAAAAAAAAAGAAAAAAAAAAAAGATTTCTGAATTGCCACATTGAGTTTTACCTGTGATAATGGCCATAAACTACCAAAAAAAATTATCGGAAGTAGGGCATTGTGAACAATTACAAGCTTTATCATCATAAAATCATGAAAAACACCGAACAGAACCCAAATTTCCTGAAAATAACCCTTTTAGATCATCTGGATTCAGTCAGATTTACTGAACAAAAAGTCTGTGTCTATCACTGTGTGTGTGTAACTTTCAAGTCCGACAGATGTCTTTTTCCTTTACATTTTTTAATGTTGTTTCATAAAAGCGTATATTGCAAACAACTGAGCAGATAAATAGGTTTAGAGTGATGCACATGCGCATTAGCTATACATGCTGGAAAAATTGCATGTTTTAGCGTAATATGAGGTAAAGATTCGGTTGAGTGAAACGCGATTGATTCAGGTGTAAATAAAACACTGCATTAAAAATCAGTAAACGTGTTTAGGCAGAGGGATTATAAGACTAGTCTTCCACTGGCCATGACATGATACACAGGATGAAATACTCACTCAATTCACTGACTTAAGCAGCCAAACTGCTCCGTGTTACAGCTCCCCGTAACTGGGAGAATGGGATGAGAAAAGCTGACGCTGGATCAGTGGCTCTGAGCAACATTCTACATCGATTGTGTACGCAGAAAAAATGTCTTAGTTTCTAAAAAGATTCTACATTTTTATTTTATAGTAAACAAGTTGTTTACCATTTGTATGACATTTTTGTAGCATTAAAAATGATTCCATTCAAGTTGTATCAACATGCGCCTTTGAAGCTGTATGCGATCAACCAGTGGTAAGCACCGTCTGTAAGCACCGTGGATCAACTCAAAACATGTGTGCACTGAGATGACTTAAGTGAAAAATATTCTTTTATTATCAGACACATTCCTTGAACATGTTAGACTGGCATTCCCCACTAAATTTTATCCTGACTTTTGAAAAATATCTTAAATTGACTCTTGCATTGCCGATGGGCACAGCACATGATGACATATGATGCAGGTTCAAGAGTTGGACTTTGCTGCTTTAGGTAAGACAGTGGTTATTCTTCATTATTCATATTGGCTGCCATGTTGATGGAAAAACACATCATGCATATTCATGTTATTGATTCTTTATTATAAATGTGACATGAAGACCTACTTTCTAAATACCTGTTTGTTTACTATGTTGTTTTGACATGAGTGTTGTACAGTAGCTAGCATGACCTGTAATGTCTCTTGTATGTAATGCATGGCTTATTTGTATGAAATGCATAGCAGAAGAGAAAGTAGCTGTGAGAAAAAAGTAACGCAAAATAACGCAAAAGTAACAATGCTTTACCTTACATAAAAATTAACTTTTTAGTTAATTAAGTTACTTTTTTAAGGAGTAACGCAATATTTTAACGAGTTACTTTTAAAAGTAACGTTACCCAACACTGCACAGGGGACTTAAAGGAATATTCCAGGTTCAATACAAGATAAGCTCAATCGAAAGCATTTGTGGCATAATGTTGATTACCACAAAAAATATTTTTTTTACTTGTTTTCTTTTGAAAAAGCAAAAATTGAGGTTACAATGAGGCACTTACAATGGAAGTGAATGGGGACAATGAAAGTGAACGTGGCCAATTTTTGGAGGGTTTAAAACACAGAAATGTGAAGCTTATAATTTATAAAATTATATAAAAGCACCTGCAGTAATTCTTCTGTTAAAACCTCATGTATTATTTGAGCTGTAAAGTTTTTTAAATTGTCATTTTTACTACTGTTTTAGGGTTTGTTGACATCACATCGTCATGGTAACATAGTAGTAAAATTGGCTAACTTTACACAGAAAAGGTCAGTAAGTGATTTTATCACACTAAAATCATACTGACATGCATATTCTTTATGTCTTGTTGCTATACTTTTGAAACTGAGTATTTTAACTTTAATAAATTGGCCCCCATTCACTTCCATTGTAAGTGCCTCACTGTAACACAGATTTTTCCTTTTTTAAAGAAGAGGGACGAGTCGAAATTAATTTTTGTGGTAATCAACATTATGCCACAAATGCTGTTGATTGAGCTTAACTTGTATTGAACCCAGAAAATTCCTTTAAGATGCATTTATATAAGTTGGACTATTTTTATAACCTGCCATGCCATCTTAAAAAACAATGCTCATGGTGCAAGTGAGAGGCAGTTCAATAGCCAAAGGGCTCAGTTTGGTGTATGCTCATAGACTTTACATTTAAAAATAAGTACAGGTGAAACTCACTCTAGCTCCTCCCTTCCCTCCCAGATTTCTCAGCTGATTTATCTGTCGAGCACTCGAGCAGTAGAAACTATCAAAATGCACATCCCTATGAGACAGAGAAAGATAAGAAGAGACGAGAGAGAGACCTTGGGTGAGTTGAAGTGCAATGCAGTTCTTAAATCAGGGCTCTGCCTTCTCTGAGCTGGCCTCATATGTTTGTCTCGTCCCTCCTCCTGTCCTTCTTTCCTCTTTAAAGCTACCTATTTTTACCACACTACATTCTGAGGACTCATTACTGAACACAGGTGAGAGACACAGATCTGCCCATCTAGCTGCTGAAGGGCTCTACACACAGATGCTTGCTTTATGAGTACCCAAAAAACATGAAAACGGGGTATGAATTCTCAGACATCATCAGAGCAGCCTTTTGGTTATGTGGTGCATAGCAGGCCTGAATCACTCTGGCAGTCTGTTTGTGTTCAATGTTGCATGCCATCTAGAATCAATACAACAGAATTAATTGCAAACTTCACCACTGCAGACAAGGGCAAAGCATTGGTGGGAAATCCGATTCCTCAGATTGAAATGCTTTTATTAATTTAAATTTATATGTATAGTGCTTTGCTACTTTGTTCTAAAGTAGCATCACAAACAATATTGCCTTACAATGCCAAGTGAGCTGAGGAAAACCTGATTTGAAATTTTGGAGATGTTTATTTTACTTACCCTTCCTCTAAGCATCTTTTAGTGTGCTTGGAAAGTCAATAGAATATTACTAAATGTCCTTATTAACATATTGAATGCTTGCGTACTGTGTTCTGTTTTGAAAACAGCAAACATTTAAAGGTGCACTCAGTATTTTTTTCCTCATTAAAGTTTTACTCAAAGAAATTAATAGTAATTGTTAAACATATATTAAACCATGTCCACTCACATTAGATAAAGACTCCATTCATATCAGTAACGTTAAACTCCATGTTTACTCTACGTGGAGACGGTACCCTCAGGGGGGCCACCATGTTAGAATCACATAACCAGCAGAATAACACTACTCGTTTAATCTCAGTAACCCTCCTGTTATTGGCAAATTTTACTCATGGATTAAATTAATCATGGTGGACTGTAAAAAGTACATTTCTATAATGGCACTGGTATCTGAAAAGTATTGCATTTAAATTATTTTGCATCCAGGCCCCAAGGTGTCAGTGTTAGGTCCAAGACGACTTAAAATAATAATAATAATAATAATAAAATATAATACTTAGTGCACCTTTAAGCCAATCACCAAAGCAAATGCTCAGACTAGATTTCTTATTGGCCATCAGTTTCTAAGTAGCTGCTCTCCCTGCAGGAGTATATTTAATTGCCATGGCAATACTGTGTTACGACGTAAGACACTACATTGTACCACAGTGTTGTCCTTACAATTATCAGATGAAGGCAAAATCCAGCGTGATTAGTAGATTTCCTGCAGTACAGCCTAGAGGAGCACCTCAATGCAGATCCACTTTAGAGCAACAGGACAAAAACATCAGGGAAAAGTTTGTGATACTGGAGCAAGATTTAGGCTACACTAAAGAGAGAAGAGAAAGCAGCAGCTTTGGGATGGGTAACAACACAACACCATCTGAGAAATGTGGCAGAGATTCAGGTAGAGGCAGGCCTTTTTCCATTCTGAAGAATAGAAAGGAAAACTTTCTAAGAACAGCATTTCTAAGAACTGTTCAGCAAAGATATCACAAAGAAACCATCTGGTGATGTGTCAACACCTATTCAGCACATACCACCACACAAAGGGCATATTTGAACTGTAGAGAAAACTGACATGAATATAAAGTGTATTTGAGAGAGCAAGTTTCAGTATTACTATTGCTCATTCAGTTATTGATTTAAAGCTACACTACAGAGTATTTCTTGTTAAATTTTCATTAGAAATTAACAAAATACCATTAAGCCAGTACAAAAAAAACAAATCTGTGTTCAAAAACGTGTTCTGGACTTACCCTAGTCTTTACTGTAAGCCTACAATAATGATTTTAACATTCAAAGCTGTCGGGTTTGATTTGGCTAAAAATGTCAATCTTCCATCATTTGTCCTTGTGTGTTTACATCATGCCCGTAAACAAAGAAAACTAGGCTTTGTTGCAGATATGCTATTTGCTTGTTTAGGACTTTCTTCTATCAGTGAATCTTGTTGTAGCTAGTCAGACTGGGGATAGGTATTTTGTAATAATTTTGTAGTCAAGTACTATGATGCACAAAAAATGAGTAATCGATTACTCGTAAAGTAAGATTAATAATTTTAAAATAACAATTAAGACATGTACGGGATTTTCTTTTATTTATTTATTTTATTATTATTTACATACGTTACCAAAAATTAAATGCACAATATGCATTAATAATAATAAAAATAAAGATTTTATAAAAACAGTAAAAACCATTTGCACTCACTTGGAGCTTACATAGAAACCAATACTAATGGCATTAGGGTAATGCACATATTTACTTAAACTCCGAGTCTACATAAAAGCTATCACATTTTTATATTTTCACATGTTTTTATAAAAAAAAAATAAATAAATAAAAAGTGGTGAAAGTTGGCTATTTATAAAATGTGCTCTGCCCATGTTCAGATATTTAATGCATATACCGGTCTGACAAACTTCCGAGCTTCTCGTAACACTTCGCATTTTATTTCCACTATAAAAGCAGATCCTTGTTGTACACACCAAAAATGCCATGATATCTTCTCTTCCAACACTTTGATGATACACATCCACAGTGCCCCCTAGTGGACTCAATTGTAACTGCGTGATTTGGTGAGAGATCCAGAGTGAAAGTACAGGATAATTCAGCATTGCCCACGGCAGGCATATGTGCAAAGGAAAATCAACTTGTGATTTTCGAGTAGTGTTTTTAATAGTCCACTAGCTGCTGTGCACATCCCCAAGTCAGACATCTCCAAATCTCCTGCGCTGCAGAGAATGTCTTGTTTTGATTTTACCACTAACATCCCCCTTATAATGATACATTATCTGAACTGTCCGGTAATCATTGGCTGACATTTAAATAGTTGAAATTATTAAAAGTGTTGCGTTACAACGCTTGGAAGAGCAACACTGTGCCGGGGTTAATGCTGAAGCCATCACTTTACTTAGTATCAGTGAATTCGTCAAAGCTGATGAAAGTCATGTGGAAGCCCCTTTAAGGATAAAATGGGCGAATAAATACCATAGGATTGTATTTTAGGGGGGACCCGAGTCAAATAGGAACTGGAATATCATAGAGACTTGGGGTTGGGCTCTTTTGACAAGGGATGTGAAAAAACTACCCATTTTTATAATAGACTAGTCGGTTGGTCGGTTCAACTAGTTGGTGTTAAGTAGGGCTGTTGTGATGGCAGATTTTTTACAACCGCTATGTTTAAGGGCCAACCACTGCCGGTGAACGGTGTTGCATGGTGGTTGGAGGGCATGGGAGGGGTGTGCGCTGGCGACGGATACGCTGTGCGGTTTAAACAGGTAGCGCTGTTTCGTCACACTATTTTGAGTTACCCACTACTCGACCAGCCCACTGGGAAAAGTCCAGGTGCTCCTGATGGCCAGTCCATCCCTGGTATCGCCTTCAAACTGTGTAAAGCTTTTAGAATCGATCCATCTTTTCCTGACTAATAAGTTGCCATCAGTTTAATGTATTATTTGTATTATTATTTTTTTATTTTATAAACAATAACTGTTGTAACTATGGCATTTTTGCCAGAAACTATGATTGCCATGGTACATGTTTGTAGGGGTTGCAAAATAGAATGCTTTCCAGTTAATACTGGATGTAGTTGAGTTTGGGTTTGACATTGTTTTGTTTATTTCTACAATTTGAGTCAAATGTTTAAATTCAGTTGTTTTTTTGGGGGGGGTTTTTTAGTCTGTGAAAGAATAATAATGATTTCAGTAAAATTCTGCCTATATCACACTTGTTTTAAGTGTATAAATAAATCAAAGGATAGCAGCATATTGCACGGTTTTGTAAGTGTGGGTCCCCAAAAAAAGTTTAAGAACCCCTGATTTAGCTCAATCACATTTAAAAGAAACTAGTTTAACCCTTAATAAATAAAAAACAATAATAAATCACAGTGCTGGACATTTCATGTCAGATGACAAATAGAGTCCAAGCCAGATCCAGGGAATAAAGAAATTTATGTAACGATTCTCTAATCTCTCAACACTTCCTGTTTTTTAAGCCACGTCTTGGTGCTTCAAGTCTCATTACTGTAATCAATACTAGCAAAGTATGGACAGCTCCGCAGATGAAGACATCTGAAATATATTCAGGGTCTGCTAAAAAAATAACTTCAAAAAGCAGATCATCACGGTCAAAGAATTGCTAAGTCTCCATCTACAATTTTTTTTTTTGCTGCTTGTTGCTCAGTGATTTTCTCTTTTTCTTCTAAAACCAAATAAAACATCTTACCGAGTAATTGAGCTGAAAAAGTTCTAAGTGGCTGTCATTATGAAAACTAATATTACAGTGAAAGAAAGAAAACAGACTTCTCTCACAGACAGAAGAGATTTTATTTTGATCTCATATCAGTCTAGCACTCATTTTTCAAGAGAGCATTTCAGGAGAAATGTAAGGGAAGAGAGTGAGTGTGTCCATTCTCTCATTCTCAACTTTTTCCTAATCTCTTTGTTCTCTAAGCTCACATGAGAGCGTGAGAGGGGGAGATATGAATCACATGAAGTGCATGTGATCCTTCTATGCCTGTTTTACAAAGAACTCACATATGCATGTGTTTATTACATAGACGTGACACCACAGATCTACTGAACCCTTTGTTGTGCATGTTTTTGATAAAAGTTATAAAACCCTGTTATCATTATTAATACATCTGCTAATTCTATTTAAATGGAAAAAAGTAATGGAAGCTTTTTCTCCTAATTTGGAATGCCCAATTCCCAATGTGCTTTTAAGTCCTCGTGGTCACGTAGTGATTTGGCTCAGTCCGGGTGGCGGAGGACGAATCCCAGTTGCCTCCACGTCTGAGACAGTCAACCCGCGCATCTTATTACGTGGCTTGTTGAGCGCGTTGCCACGGAGCCATAGCGTGTGTGGAGGCTTCATGCCATCCACCGCGGTAACCACGCTCAACAAGCCATGCGCCCCACTGAGAACGAACCACATTATTGCGACCACGAGGAGTTTACCCCATGTGACTCTACCCTCTCTAGCAACCGGGCCAATTTGGTTGCTTAGGAGACCTGGCTGCAGTCACCCAGCACACCCTGGGATTCGAACTAGCGAGCTCCAGGGGTGGTAGCCAGCATATTTTACCACTGAGCTACCCAGGCCCCCAATGGAAGCTTTTTTAAATGACAAACAGAAACTTCAACAGTCTTTGCAATGTATTCATTAATTTTCAATATTCAATCAGTGTCAAATCAGATCTAATGCTTGTTTTTTCAGGCCATATTCGATAACAAGTGATACTATTAAATGAATGACAAACAGAAGAAGACAGTTTTATTTGTGCTGGGAAACAGCAGGCGTAGATGAAACCAGGGCAAAACAACAATCTCTCAAGCCAAGTAAAAAGTGTTGGCACAGTGAACAAGCTGCTGTTATGCTATAGGCTTTTGATCTGTATATTTTAAGGGTTAAGTGGAAAATTCCCAGTAATATTTGGATGGAATTTTGCCTTCAATCCCATAGCAGTTGACTGGGGACCTTTCCACAGTGATTTCTGATTTACTCTGGTTTCAGCAATGAAAATTTCCAACAATATTACAAAACTAAAGCTGCCACTCTGACTGCCCTTCAGACAGGAACTGGATCCATTTCCTCCATCACAAACATCACAAAAAATTCCATGTTATGATACACTGCATCCAGCCCAGCACCTCTCATATGACCACATACAGCTGTAGTTTCACTAATGGCACTAAGAGAAAGATGAATAAAAGCCAGTTTGTATTTCTGTGCATACTGAACATCTTCAATGCCTATGTGGTCGAACATCTACACAAAATGTGACCAGATGATAAATCATCATAACATTTTTTTCATAATCATGTTGGGAGTATCAATTACAGTTTAATACTTTGGCAAATTCAGGTTATAGATAGCAATCCTCTTGCTTCAGGGGGCAATTTTCATTTAAAATTTCATTAGCCATGTAATTCCACTTTAATTATCAGCTTATTCGAGTACACAGGTTCAGAGAGTTAAACAAATTCAGAGAGTTAAAAAAAAAAAAAAGAAAAAACCTGGTGGAAAAATGTCCTACAGTAAGTGCAGACAGGGGCTTTATTTGTCTTTAAGAAGTTACAAGTTAGACTAAAACAACGATTATCAAAAACTGAGTTGGCTTAGGCTATACATTCTTTTTAATAAGACAGAAAAATTAAAATTAAAATTTTTTGAAGCAATAACATTTTAATTAACTGTTGTAAGCTAATTATGCCAGATATCTGCAGTAAGGAGATATTATTGTGGTAAAAGGCAAATGAGACAGACTTAATGAGGCGCCAAGCAGTGTAGCTTATTATGTATTATTTTATACAATAAAAATTAGTATGCTTGAAAATTGTGGATTCAAATGCAGGCATTCTTTTATTCACTGCAACAAAATGTGGTGCTATTTTGGCCATGATTGTGTAAAAAAGGCCACAAGCGCAGAGTAATATCCTGCAAAGTGACGCTACTATCACTGAAATCTGCTCAAACCAGTGAGTCCATCCGTATCATTGAGGAGGCCATCTGAACAGAAGGCAGGGGCCAGATGACAGAGGAAATTCTCAATTACCTTTTCAGATACTCACCAACCTCTTCACATATCTGAATGAGGCACTGAGAGGAGCCAGGGAAACAAGTATTTGAAGTGTTTCAGATATCACAAATGGTCTCCTTAAGAAGCAGACCACAAAATAGAACTGCACTGCGCTAAATGCGAGTCTATCAGCCTGGAGAGAGACTCTCTCTGTTCTCTAGAGCCTGCAGTAGGAAACCAGTGAGTGACACTGTGACAGAAGTGCAGCATCAGCATTTGGGAGAGACAGAAACATCACATCATGAACCTAATAAATGAACCTCAGACACACACACAATCATTTAATATGTTGGTTCACCCTATGCCTGCTGATGGGTATACTTATGCAATCAGAAGAGAGGAGAAAGACTGTGTGATCATGGTTATGTGTAATCAATAAAGTCCAGGCTAATGTATGCACTGAGTGGGCATATCATCTATTAACACCATTATGATCAGCAAAGCAAAGTGTAAATAGCTTATTTTTGTACCATTTCCCCTTTGGAGAAAGCTGGAATTAATTTTTTTTGTCAAAACCTGTGAATTGTCACTGTTCAATTGGCCAAACAACCCAAAACATAGAAGCATTGCCAAATGTGAAAACCACAACACAAACAAATGACAGACAAATGCACTCTACCTTCCTGCTATTCGACACTACTGTATACTACATCTACCTCCCAAGAGGACAAAACTTGAGTACTCTTTTCTTTCTTACATGAAGCACAAAAGGAGATGTAACACAGAATGACAGCTTAAGTCACTATTCACTTTCACCATTTGCCATGAAAGTGGTGACTATGACCAAAATACTGCTTGACATCTTCTTTTGTGTTCCACCGAAGAAGTCAGAAGGTTTGGAACAAAAGGAGGGGGAGTAAATGAAAGAATTGTAAAAAAAACATTTGTGAACTATGCTTGCATCCCTTGGCTGCTCCAGAGGGACTGAACCTAAAGATAATGTACTCTCTTTGGACAAGAAAGCTTCTGCTAATGTACAATGTCTGCACTCACTTTAATTCAATGTGTGAGGGCCAGTGACATCACCGGAAGAGGACTGAGATTACAGCATGCAGGTGATGAAGTAAAGGTTTAGCCCTATTCAGTACTGTGCAAAAGTCTTAGGCACATAAGATGTTTCACAAAAGCATTTGTCTTAAGATGGTTATTTATATCTTCAGCTTTAGTGTGTCAATAGGAAATATAAATGTTAGACTCCCAAACATTACTTTTGCAAATAGAAAAGATTAGAATAGAAGAACAGGGCGCTCTGCAAGAGATGACATTGCCCCCACAGAGCCCTCCACTGAACAGAGTCAGTCTGAGATAACATAAAGAGACAGAAGCAATTGAGACAGCCTAAATAGATAGAAGAGCTGTGGCGAATTCTCCAAGATGCTTGGAACATCCTATCTGCCAACAACCAAGAAAAACTGTCCAGGTGTACCAAGGAGAATTGGTGCTGTTTTAAAGGCAAAGGTGGTCACACCAAATATTGCTTTAGCTTGTTTTATGTTTACTGGACTTTGTATGACGTTAATTGATATATGAAAACTACGTATGGCATTCTTTTTGAAGACATCCTCACTATGCAACATTTTTCACGAGTGCCTAAAACTTTTACACAGTACTGTATATTGCCAGGAAATCACTCACATATTTGACCAAATTTCACGCTATGCAACTAAAAATGTCTGTTATTAGCCGCAGGCTAGTAAATATAGCCAAAAATTATTTAATTCACCAGCGATTGAGTTGAGTAGTGGCAAAGAAGAACTTTAGCACCAAGATCCTTTTACTGCATGCTGTGTCTCATGAGTGAGCACTCCAAGAAAATTTACCTTATTTGGCTGTAGTGGGTTCAGAGTTTTCATGGATTGTGGTGTCACCATCGCTTTAGTTGAGTCATGATATGCCATAGTTACATTTACATTGCATTTAATGATGTAAACTCTGTTTTTTCTTTTTTTTTTCTTTTCTCCCCAATTTACATTTCCTTAAAGCAAAAGGAAACATTGATTCTAATCACACATTTCACGAATGAGGTAAAAACCACCATGCAACATCTCTCGTTATTGTGTGCCCAACCATAAACACTTGCCGATACTCTGCCGGTACTCTTGCATGTGTTAACATCTAAATATTTGAAGGGGCAATCATACATTATGAAATATTTTAACAAACTCAAATATTAAAGAATTTAACAAATAGGCTGGTGCAGCATCTTTGCACGGGCTTGGTAAAAACCTGTGTGAAGCCCTGCCCCATAAACCTAATGTTTTTTGGGGGGTTTTTTGTTGCTTTTTTTACATAGTACTTTTGATATAGTAGCACTTAAACATTATATATGAAATTCTATTTTCATTATTATGTTCCAACCTTTTAAATATTTTGTTAAAAAGGTGTATGAACTTTCAAACTGTTACCATATCTTGTATAATTATTATAAATGCAATTTCATGACATCATATAAATTGATAGAATGTGAAATTCGTATGTTTTTAAAAAGCTAAAATGTGATTGAAATGATGAAAAGTGAAATATGACATAAAATACAGTATGCACTCAATATTACAGCAAGTCACACTGTATATATGAATACTACATACAGGTGCATCTCAATAAATTAGAATGTCGTGGAAAAGTTCATTTATTTCAGTAATTCAACTCAAATTGTGAAACTCGTGTATTAAATAAATTCAATGCACACAGACTGAAGTAGTTTAAGTCTTTGGTTCTTTTAATTGTGATGATTTTGGCTCACATTTAACAAAAACCCACCAATTCACTATCTCAAAAAATTAGAATACATCATAAGACCAATAAAAAAAAACATTTTTAGTGAATTGTTGGCCTTCTGGAAAGTATGTTCATTTACTGTATATGTACTCAATACTTGGTAGGGGCTCCTTTTGCTTTAATTACTGCCTCAATTCGGCGTGGCATGGAGGTGATCAGTTTGTGGCACTGCTGAGGTGGTATGGAAGCCCAGGTTTCTTTGACTGTGGCCTTCAGCTCATCTGCATTTTTTGGTCTCTTGTTTCTCATTTTCCTCTTGACAATACCCCATAGATTCTCTATGGGGTTCAGGTCTGGTGAGTTTATTGGCCAGTCAAGCACACCAACACCATGGTCATTTAACCAACTTTTGGTGATTTTGGCAGTGTGGGCAGGTGCCAAATCCTGCTGGAAAATGAAATCAGCATCTTTAAAAAGCTGGTCAGCAGAAGGAAGCCTGAAGTGCTCCAAAATTTCTTGGTAAACGGGTGCAGTGACTTTGGTTTTCAAAAAACACAATGGACCTACACCAGCAGATGACATTGCACCCCAAATCATCACAGACTGTGGAAACTTAACACTGGACTTCAAGCAACTTGGGCTATGAGCTTCTCCACCCTCCCTCCAGACTCTAGGACCTTGGTTTCCAAATGAAATACAAAACTTGCTCTCATCTGAAAAGAGGACTTTGGAACACTGGGCAACAGTCCAGTTCTTCTTCTCCTTAGCCCAGGTAAGACGCCTTTGACGTTGTCTGTGCTTCAGGAGTGGCTTAATAAGAGGAATACGACAACTGTAGCCAAATTCCTTGACATGTCTGTGTGTGGTGGCTCTTGATGCCTTGACCCCAGCCTCAGTCCATTCCTTGTGAAGTTCACCCAAATTCTTGAATCGATTTTGCTTGACAATCATAAGGCTGCGGTTCTCTCGGTTGGTTGTGCATCTTTTTCTTCCACACTTTTTCCTTCCACTCAACTTTCTGTTAACATGCTTGGATACAGCACTCTGTGAACAGCCAGCTTCTTTGGCAATGAATGTTTGTGGCTTACCCTCCTTGTGAAGGGTGTCAATGATTGTCTTCTGGACAACTGTCAGATCAGCAGTCTTCCCCATGATTGTGTAGCCTAGTGAACCAAACTGAGAGACCATTTTGAAGGCTCAGGAAACCTTTGCAGGTGTTTTGAGTTGATTAGCTGATTGGCATGTCACCATATTCTAATTTTTTGAGATAGTGAATTGGTGGGTTGTTGTTAAATGTGAGCCAAAATCATCACAATTAAAAGAACCAAAGACTTAAACTACTTCAGTCTGTGTGCACTGAATTTATTTAATACACGAGTTTCACAATTTGAGTTGAATTACTGAAATAAATGAACTTTTCCACGACATTCTAATTTATTGAGATGCACCTGTATATGCGAAGATGCCCCCTTACCATATTTTTTTGTATTTTTTAATCTTGCTCAGTTGCATTACGCTTGCATGTAGGCAAAAGTCTGGTGAGTAAAAATGAAAATGTACTAGCCAATGGTGATTTTTTCTCCAACATGTCTGTAGAGGTTTAGGCTGATCTGGTGAGAAATCTTACATATTTAGTCACAAGACTCATGTCGACCAGGAAGAGGCTCAAGTCATGAAAGTGATGTGTGATCCACATGAATATCTTGCATTGTTAAATATTCATAAGTCTCTCTCTCTCTCTGCTTCTCCTGTGGACTCACCTTGGAGAGATTAGCTTCGGGGCTCATTCTGTTCCACCTCTGGCATACTGCGGCTTAAACCTCTAATCCCAATAGGCAAGTGTAAAAACATCAAATATATCGTACCACACAAACACACATTAAATCGCTCCTTACCGCACTGCTCTTTTTCAGACAATATACAGCTTTAAGCCTTGGACAACTGTTTTCAGGCATTCCACCCCACACTTGTGTGTGTGAACAGAGCTGATAAGAGTTAATGTCAGGCACTAAAACAAAATGGCATTCAGTGCTATACAAGAACATTAAGCCTTGTTAATGTGCAAACTCTCCAGCCATTGAATAAAACACACAGGCTCTTTTCAACAAGAGAGGTTAACATGATAAAGAAGACCATTAGCGTCAGAGAGAAGTACCTACTTTACAAAACCTCTTACACACATACACACACTGCCTGGTGTTGAATGACATTTTCTGAGCCTTAGAGACAGCAATGCGTCTTTAAAAAAAATTCAGTAACATTAATATGTCCAGTTAAATAAAAGGCACCACCTTTGTTATTTAAAAAAAAAAACGTATCCACTCATCAGCAACATTTAATCAATGACAGAGATTCTCCACCTTCAGATAATGAATGAACTTCAAATTATTTAAAAAGTTCCCAGTAGCCTTTAACTTCATGTTGTCACACATTCTCAGGTGGCACTCACAAACAAATAAATATTGATATATTATGCAGTAAGTGATGGCATTGAACATATGATCATATTCTAGAACCTCATTATACATTTAATTAAATTCAGCATTCAATCATAATGAGACTGATTTATGAATAATGCAGTTAAGGAAAAACACTGCATCACTTGAGACAAATGGCCACTGGCACTTTGCATGCTGGGCCACAGTCTGAAAACAGAGAAAGTTCCTGTTAGGCACCTAAACATCAACTTGACTCACACTTTGGCCTCCCAGAATTATCTACACAATAGGTGACCTTCATCATGTTTCAGAACAATGGCTTCAAAAGAGACCTTTGATGTCCAAAAGTAGAGGAAAAAAAGCCATCAGAGCTCATGCAAACCAGTAGAGAGCCAAGTCTTCATTCAAGAACACAATGCCTTTTTAATATTGCATGTGTTGAGGCACATTCCATAAGTGTTAACAGTACAGTACTTCCTTTGTATGCTGCAGTCTTCTTTTTTTACTGAATGTGATAAAACAGAGAAAGAGACAGTGAAAATGAAGGAACTCTCGGGATGGTATATTTTTAGGCTGCTGTACACTTTCAGACACTTGCAGGCAGGCTGAGGCAAAGAAAGCAGATGGTTGTATGGACTGGTGTGTGTGTGTGTGTGTGTGTGTGTGTGTGTGTGTGTTTTAGTACATTTCTCTTTCACGATAGAAAGGAATACACTGGTGTTTGTTCTAGTGATCGACCAATATGTTTTTTTTTAATGGCCGATGCCGATATCCAGAGAGTAGGGTGGCCGATACAATGCCGATATAATCACACAATTTAATATAGTAAATAACAAACATAAAATTGCACAAAAAAATAATAATAATAAATTCTTATTTAACACTATATTTACTCAATTTCACACAAAACTTTCTTTGTAAAAAAAATAAAAAATAAATAAATAACATTGTATTTTAAATAGTAGATAGCAGTTTCTTCCCTGATAGCACACGTACATCTCACAGACTTCTACAAGATGTGCGTTTAGATCTGGAAGACGTCTATTTTCCGTTGTTTGCTAATCTGCAATACGTCAATACAATGGGATCTCATGAGAATTCATATATATTCTTACGTAAAGTTTGGTTCTAGCAAACGTACATTCCCTTACATTTGCATAGACACTGAAACATACAATATTGACAACATCTAAATGTCATCATTGTACGTATTAACACCTATAGAAACATACAGATGTTTACATGTACTGTTTGAATTTAATAATATTGAATAATTAATAGATTTAATCAGTTAATTACATTTAATTTATAATAAATGAGATTAATTAAATGCCATCACATTTATTTAACGTAGTTGAAATTATATGACATTTTAATGGTTTCATTCAGTTCTATGTGATTTCTGTTGCCCTATACAATGTTTTAAAGGATTACATCACTTTAACCAAGACTAAACTTATAAAATTAAAATGAATAAAAACTCTGTAATTGTTTAATCATTTATTAAGCATTTAGTTTTATTTTAGTTTGTCATGGGACACAAAAGGAGTTTTTAGAATATGCCAAAACACATAAACCACAAAAAGCACCATAAAACAATAAGAAATGTAATCCATACATTTTTTTTTTAGCCATAATCCAAATCTTCAGACTGCTTTCTGTGAAGAACAGACCCAAAGTCAAGCCTTTTATTCAACGATCTCAGTCTCCATTCGCCGTCGCGTCCGCTGTAACCGTCAACCCAAGTTGGTTTCGTTTTCAAAATTCAAAAACCGCTGCCTCAAGCATTATGACCAACGGTTTTACGGCAGTGATGTTGAAGTGATGTTGCGACATGCCGTATTCCGAGATGTATATGTTTGAATGAGATATGACAGTGCCGGTGTTTAGTACATCAGGAGAAGATTTACAGTGATTAATCATTTAATTTAATTTCCACTCTCCACCTCACACAATGCTATTGTATGCCATCTGGGAGCACACTGGATGCAGTGCATCACTCTTTGGACTACTTTTGTACTGAATTTTGCCATTTTTCTGAATAAATTATTGTGATTAAATGTATCTGCCTTTTACATGTTTTATATGCTTAATAAATGGTTATGGTTAGGTTTAGGAGTAGGTGTGGGATTAGCGGCTGTAAAATATATATAAATGAATATATTATATTATAACAAAAATGATTGCTACTGTACATTAATCTACTTGTTGAATTGTGGTTATGCTTAGAGGTTTGGTAGGGTTAAGGGATCTAAAATATCTATAAAACAGAAAAAAGAATTACAAATATATTTATAATCAGTTCATGCATTCAAATGTATTTGTAATGGATTGGTCAATATTTTATGTTTCTAAAGCTGTTTCGGATGCTTTCAAACGTCCATATTGTATGTTTTAGTGTCTATCCAAATGTACAAACTTGTACATTTAAAATGTTACAAATATTAATGTACAAATAGCTAAGTATATTAATGAGATCAGGCTGGTCAATAAGACATCTGCTCTCAGATGTCTATTAGACATTCATCAGATGTCTTTGAAATGTTTATGATTTGGAATGTTCATAAATCTGATCTTTTTAAGATGTTAAGCAGATGTTTCTTAGATTATGATGCTTTCCAGATCAAAAGATCTAAAACAGACATCTTGGGGACGTATGTGTGCTATCTGGGTTCTGATTTCTGTTTAGTTATAAAATTTTAATTAATTTGCCCATGAAGAAATTAATATATTAGGAAGACGCAAATAACAGTACACACAGTAGTCCAGCAACCATGGATGGCATGTGTGCATTAACAATCACATTTTCTCAAAAAATACAGAATCAAATCAATTGTACATACAGTGCATAGTGAATATAACATTTACTTACAGCAAACGTGAAGCGTTATTACTTTGAAGATGCATTCACATGCTCATGCGGATCCAGCACGAGCAGCGATCTCCTGACAGTTTAAACGCCCTGGATCGCCTGCTTGGATTGGCATGGACAGACCGTCATGATTTGTGAATCAGAGGAACTTTTGATCCTGAAGTTTTTGATTCTGGCTGATAGAACACACGCTTTAGATGAAGAAATTAGAGGAGCGCTCGACAGGAAGAAAACACTACATTTTCATGAGGTTCGTGAATTATATCTGTTTAAACGAGATATCTGCATATTTGCAAACGGTATATAATAGAAGTTTTATTGATATTTGCCTTTTTATCATTAGACAAGACAGTTAAAATGTACAGGGAACTGTTGAGGAGAGAGAGGGAGAATGAAACAGGAGAGCACTTTAACATTATGAGCTCAAATGTGTCTGCCTCAGATATGCGGACCATTTAAATGACACTGTGTTGCACACCAGTTTATTACTGTAGTAACACACTGGCACGTAACAAAAAAACAAACCGTGACTGGTCGTTAACATATCTCAGACGCTTCACATGCAAGCAGCTGATTTTCAGCACCCTCAAGAAACAAATCGGCCAAACGGGAAAATGTAATCGGCCGACACTGATAATCGCCTCGGTGATATGTCGGTCGACCACCTGTTTGTTCATGTGTGACAACAATGACTAATTTCTGCTCAAAAAAAGGAGTCCTACTACACACATCTCACACACAAGACCTATCTGATGAACACACCAGAGGCCTTCAGCTTTAAAGATTCTCACTAACAGAGATGGCAGCATGCCTAGTAGACCCTTTAATCTCAATAAACATGCACTAATAAAAAAAAAAAAAAAAAAAACAGATTTACTATATCATATAAACAACCCAAATTAATCTTTCCAAAGCACAGAATAGATCAATATCACCACGTAGAATAAGCCAAAATAAATGCTCAAGGAGATGTAGCTCAACTAATAGCTTTCAACATTTGCTAACAGGAACACAACACCCACACACGTCTCGTAAGAATGGTGCAAGAAGGATTATGCCATTGGGCTTTGCAGGCTTAGATCTCCTAATAGGAGCCCTCTAGTCTGTCTAACTTCTCGCCTGAGCTGCTTTTTTTTCATGAGTGAGATTTTTTTCTCTCAAAAGAAAAAAACCCCACATCACATACAAAGGTCAAAAGGGCACAATATTTACTTAAGAGAGGTTTAGATGAAACAAAACTAAATGGATTTGTGCAGTGGATCAAAGATTGATCTTGAGCTATAGCAGCATTGGCTGATAAAACTACTCCAGGTTTCTTTTCCTGTATTTAAAATTTGCATGAGCAAATTTTATGATATTTATCTCGCTTTTTGATGAGTTATAAGCTCTAATTATGCATTTCAAGTGAAATGCAGATTTGCGAAGGGTGATTGTTTTGCATGTGTTTCCCGCTAACCACCTTTTACGGTCTATGACTTCGGTCCGGGATTCTTTTTATCCCTTTCTTTTTTGCTCACTCATGCTCTCATTCTTTCTTTCTCGCACATGTGTGTTTCCTTTAGGTCCGCCTCTTCAAACCTGTGACTTGTGCTCATCAGAACTCAAAAGACTGAAAAGTTTTCTTTAGACTTAGTGTTTCTTTCGACTAAGTTTATTTCCTATGTTATGAACAGGTTCCCAAGTAAGTATAAATTGTCATTTCCTATTTGTTTTTTATCATTCTACAGTATGTTTGATGGTTTCAGGTAAGTTGTTTGTTTACTTTTTGTTTAGTGTCATGTTCATTTTTCCTTAATTTATTTATGATGTGTGTATTTCCACTTTAGGTTTTTTCTTCTAATTTGTGATGGGTTTATTTTTATTTTTGAATAAAATTAACTTAATTCTGCATCAAGTAGATATCTTTATGTAAACCTCCCCTTTTGCCTATACCTTTGAATTAACAAGGGTTCGTAACACCACCACAGAATTGTGCAAGTGATCCACTCTGCATCAACCTATAGTACGCAGGTACAACAGGTTTCCCTTGATTTGCGAGTTTCAGAGACAGGATAGCTATAAAGCACTTCGAACCGACCCACAAGATCAGAATTGTTCAACACAGATTTTGTGGGCGTGTTTGCGCTGTTGCCTGATTTGCACAACTCCTTTAGTGAATCGGGTGCTGAACCAGCACAGACAGCATGTGCAAATAAATTATGCTTTTACCAAGTGTAGTTAATTCTTAGTGAATTCACCCCATTGATTGTAAAACTATGCATCACGATTCTTTCTCCAACAATTCTGAATGGATTCTCAAACATTTAGAATCAATTCTGAGTTCAATGTAAACCGCAGCAGTGCTGTGGTGCTTATGTGCACGCCAGATACATTGTGAGATGCTAGAAAGAAATGGTCAGAAGTGCATATACTAAAGCCAAGCGAACTGAACACAGACTGGATATATCACTCAAAAAAAGGACTTTTGAAGGTTGTTCAACTGAACAACTTAATTCAAATGAACTAAAACACAATTCTAGAACATTTTGTTTTCTAGAACTTAATTTCATTGTGTTCTATCCAATTAAATTTGTAAAATTGAAATTTACTGAATCCATTTGAGTTTGGACTATATTAATACTTTTTTGTTGCATTGATGAAACGAGGCAGGGAATTTCCTTTTTCCAGCATGCTTTGCATGAGACTGGATGGGGTGAACAAATTAAATTAAATGTTATTTTATTTTGAGATTTGTTGATGTTTAATGCTCTGTTATATTTGTTTTTAAAAAGAGTTGTTGTTGTTGTTTTGGGGGTTCCCATTGCTTGAGATTAGGATGAGGATGGACTTTAAAGTGATGTTTGATTTGAGTGCTGCTTAGCTCTATACGCAGTTGCTATCAATTTGACAATGCAACAGTTTCACTGTCCTTACACTTGCTCACCTAGCATATAATAATGATTAATAAAATAAAGTTGGACCAACATAAGAAAATGTATTAAATTAAACATTAGTCAATTTAGTTTGACAAACCTAAAAAAGTTGAGTTAAAACTACTATAGTACATTGATTTGGCCTAATCCAACTAAACTATGTTAGCTCATTGAAACTGAATTAATTTGAATGAAAGAATGTAATTGCTTGTAAAAATTCTCAAATTCAATTAAGTAAGGGTAATTACTTTTTTGAGTGCACCATTGCCCCCGACTGAAACTACGATCCCATATTCATTCACAAACTCAAGCTCATAGCAACGGGAACGTTTTTTTCCGTTATAACGCATTATTGCGCTGATTTGCATAGAAAGGGAAAAAAACTGCTGAAAATAATGATGAGACAGCAGTTTGGGAGACCTGGATGCTGTTTATATTTTCTAATTATTTTTTGTCTCCTGCTTCCCAATGCCTTTCTCTCCTCTTGCACTCTCCATCTGTTGCTCATAGCCGGTCTCTTGCTTGTCGGAACAGTGCACATACGAGATGCTTGATTAATTTCTTCAGTGGCAACCCTGCTATTTGTGTCACTTTACTGACACTTGTGGTGTGGAAAGAAACTGACATCTGCACTCTCACAGAAGGAGATATCTCATGTAGCCATACTGGACAAGCAACCAATAGTTGTGGTTATAGTTATAGGCTAGTGATCTATTAATTCTAAATTAATCATTTAATACTGAGTGTGAGTATTGATTAAAAGAAAATGGAGGACAAGATGCATCAAGAATCATTTTGATTTGAGCCAGTAAAAACTGTACAGATATAATAATAATAAAAAATACATTCTGAATAACTGAAGTGCAAAAACATGAGCATTCACATTCCTGCTTCAAACCCCTCTAGTACACTTGACCCATTGGCTTCCATTGTAAGTGCATTACTGCATTTCACATAGCTAATCTGCACAAAGAGCTTAAGTTGTATTAAACCAAGAATATTTCTTTGATGAAAGCCCAATGTAATTCCATCAGTCTCTCTACTCCATCAGAGATGCTGCATGAGGGACTGAAAAATGAAGCCATCTCTAAAATCCAAGAGTACTAAAACCAAGTCTACAAAAATGGGTTGTGTCAGATGGAAATCTGTAGATTAAAGATAGAGGAGAATGTAGAGTAAAAAGTTGGCAGCTGCATTAAACTCACTTCATGTTTGCAAAGTGGAACAGTGAGCTATGAGCTGTTGCTAGCTCATAGCTCACTTGCTAACTTGCTAGTGAGATATTATGACATCAAGCTGCAAGGGAAGATTGTACCTGTCATTGTAAGATAAATCTTGGCATGAGAACAGTAAAAATTGGTAAACCTTGAGCATATTACTAAATTGCCTCAGACATAATTTCTATAGATGGTACCATTCATACCATCAGAGAATTGCTCCTAAAGACATGCTTACAAACCACAGAGATGGAAGCTTTCTGTCTGAGGGATGTTCATCAGACCCTGAAAATATCTACCCCAATCAATTTGTTTCTGCATTGCCTGGAGCGCAGAATCACAGTAAGTCTTAACCGCTCTGTACAGTTGGACCATGGTCAGCCCTATATGAACACTGGGCCTCAGAGACACAGAACGACTCCTCATAAATGCTGGATATTCAGAGGACAAGTATGAAAAAGGCACATCCAAAGTTCCCCAGAAACAAAAGATCAGAAGAAAGAGTTTAACAGAACAGATTTGACTGACCTGCCATGAGCATGGAAGTTCAGGTGGAGAAACTGGTCCTCATGGGACAAAGCTCTCTTAGCCCTCTGGTGATTGCTGTGCAAGATGTCTGTGTTGTAGGACAGGCCTTCGTAATGTTGAATGTACTTACTCAGGGATCTCCCATATTGACCTACAGAATAAAAGAAGAGAGGAAGAGAGAAAAAGAGATTAGATGGCTGGGAACAGGTTGAGATCAGAATGGCTAGTACTGAACACAAGACTTGGTGCAGAAGTTAACAGGCAAACTGTGGTAAAAGGGTGGGAATACTGACCAATTTATCTGTAAATTACAAGGCTTAGGCACATTCTACTCATCCTGCATCTACAGCACGAGTAAGGCAGCAGCGTAGTTACACCGACAGCCTTTCTGCTGCAAATTACTCTGAATAAGCTCTATGGACCTTATTTAGAGTAGTGCAACAGTGTTTCCTGCACCGCTATTCAGCAGCGTGTGCTGACCGTAAAACATGTACAGCACTACAAGTTCCTATATAAATCTATAACAACCCTATAATTACATTTTTATTGTAACTGTTGAGTATTGACTTGTACTCTTAAAGTGACAGTTCACTCAAAAATGAAATTTCTGTAATCACTTACTAACCTTTATGTTGTTGCAAACCTGTATGACTTTCTTTCTTCCATGGAACTTAAAAGGAGATGTTAGGGAGAATCTTAGTTTCAGTCATCATTCACTTTTATTGTATGGAATGTAAGATGCAGGTACAGTGAATGGTGACTGAGTCATATTGCCTAACATCTCCTTTTGAGTTTTATGAGAAAAGCAAAATTGTACAGACTTGAGGGTGAATAATGACAGAAATTTCATTTTTGAGAGAACTGCCCTTTAACTACCTTTTAAAATATTTGTTTAAGGTTTCTGCCAAGAACATAAATGTAAGTCAACACATGACTGCATTACATCTTGTTGGGAAACAAGTGACTGAAGAAAAGGGCCATAATGTAGACTGTATACTTAAAATAATCATTCTATCAGAATAAAACTAGGAGGTAAGCATTGAGAAAAGTAGCCTCCTTTGATATTTAGGTGAGATTGCTGTAAAATGTAATATGTTTTAGTATTGCGAATTTTACTGAATGAACTCACTGAATTAGTGTTGTTTAATGTTCATATGACAACATGTACAGTTGAAGTCAGAAGTTTACATACACTTAGGTTGAAACTAATTTTTTAACCACTCCACAGATTTCATATTAGCAAACTATAGTTTTGACAAGTCGTTTAGGACATCTACTTTGTGCATGACATGAGTAATTTTTCCAACAATTGTTTACAGATAGATTGTTTCACTTTTAATTGACTATATCACAATTCCAGTGAGTCAGAAGTTTACATACACTAAGTTAACTGTGCCTTTAAGCAGCTTGGAAAATTCCAGAAAATGAAGTCAAGCCTTTAGGCAATTAACCAGTTAGCTTCTGGTAGGCTAATTGGCGTCAATTGGAGGTGTACTGAATTGGAGGTGTACCTGTGGATGTATTTCAAGGTCTACCTTTAAACTCAGTGCCTCTTTGCTTGACATCATGGGAAAAATCAAAAGAAATCAGGGGCCACGCATCCATCATACCGCTCAGGAAGGAGACGCATTTTGTCTCCTAAAGATGAACGTAGATTGGTGCGTAAAGTGCAAATCAATCCCAGAACAACAGCAAAGGACCTAGTGAAGATAATATAGAAACAGGTAGACAAGTATCTATATCCACAGTAAAAACGAGTCCTATATCGACATAACCTGAAAGGCTGCTCAGCAAGGAAGAAGCCACTGCTCCAAAACAGCCATAAAAAGCCAGACTACAGATTGCAAGTGTAAATGGGGACAAAGATCTTACTTTTTGGAGAAATGTCCTCTGGTCTAATGAAACAAAAATTGAACTGTTCGGCAATGATGACCATCGTTATGTTTGGAGGAAAAAGGGTGAGGCTTGCAAGCTGAAGAACACCATCCCAACCATGAAGCATGGGGGTGGCAGCATCATGTTGTGGGGGTGCTTTGCTGCAGGAGGGACTGGTGCACTTCACAAAATAGATGGCATCATGAGGAAGGAAAATTATGTGGATATATTGAAGCAACATCTCAAGTTAAAGCTCAGTCAAAAATGGGTCTTCCAAATGGACAATGACCCCAAGCATACCTCCAAAGTTGATGCAAAAGGACAACAAAGTCAAGGTATTGGAGTGGCCATCACAAAGCCCTGACCTCAATCCGAAATTTGTGGGCAGAAGTGAAAAAGCATGTGTGAGCAACAAAGCCTGCAAACCTGACTCAGTTACACCAGTTCTGTCTGGAGGAATGGGCCAAAATTCCAGCAACCTTTTCTTGATAAGCTTGTGGAAGGCTACCCAAAACGTTTGACCCAAGTTAAACAATTTAAAGGCAATGATACCAAATATTAACAAAGTGTATGTAAACTTCTGACCCACTGGGAATGTGATAAAAGAAATATAAGCTGAAATAAATCATTCTCTCTACTATTATTCTGACATTTCACATTCTTATAATAAAGTAGTGATCCTAACTGACCTAAGACAGGGAATTCAACTGTAGCTAGCTACAGAAACTTTACTACAGATAAACAAAAAAAACTGTTATTAATGAATTGCAATGTTACTAATAAATATATAAATATCATAAATAATGAACTATACAAATTAATATAATCTAATTACCAATTTACCATAAGAATAATATAAAACGGGGGGTTTGTGGAGCTGAATTCTGAAGGAAACACTGTAGTGCAATATTTAATTTTTGACCAGAATGGAAATAAGACTGTGAGGGATAGACATCAGATATAGTGTGCTGTCAGAGTATGTAATGTTTTTGATAAACGATGCACTTCTTGACCGGTAAAACAGTACATTCCTTAAGTATGCATGCGAGTAGTATGATCAGATTCAGGACATACCTCATCCAGTAGTGTGGGCATTGTCCTGTGATGTGAATATATGACGTAATAACAACAATTGCAAAAATATTCTACTCTGGTTTTGTTTAACAAGCAAAATTTAAACACAAGGAACAACATTCTTGGTGCATATAGCACTTACAGTTGAAAATAGCCGTCTGACTCGTGGTTCATACTATTTTTTTTTTTTGCACAATATCTCAATATTTTTCAGCCAATTGACAATATTCAATACATATCTGGATAATTATGTATTTGCTCTGAAATGGCTTAAAAGTGATTTGTTTTTGTTTTCAGAGGAAACAAGGCTCTTTAGAAAATGTAGTGGCCATTAAAATTATCGCAATATTCACGATATTGCTTAATTTTATATTGTCAATAAATCATCATGATTATATAATAAAAATTCTATATACCACCACCCAGCCCTAGTGACTGGGTTACCAAATTTCCTTTGATAATGGCTATAAAAACACAGTTATCAAGAGTGGACTATTGAGATTTATTACAAACCTGATTGTCATAAAATCGACTAGACATTTTTTTTCTCTATTCAGATAATTTATACTTATATGCCTGTATATGCTTAATAAATAGCTTAATGGTGCATTTAACACATTTTCTGCAGAGTATAGCATCATGCAGCAAAAACAGGCTCAGTGCCAAACTTAACTTGCAGTGCTGCTTCTGCTACACACGCATTGTAAATATTACAAAAATATTGTTAATATGTTTGCTGAAATGAATAGGTGCTTCAGATGCAAGTGCGAAACAGGCCTTATACCACCAACTCCACAACCTCCCCCTTAAGATGCTCACAACTGAAATAAGGCCGTATCTGCATCAATAAATTAATAACAGGGACAGAAAAAAAAAAAAAAAAAAAATGTAATGTCATTATGTTTGAGCACACTTATATTTCCCACTTCTATTGTGGTAAGTACAATATTTCTGTTTGTATGAGAGTTTTTACTCCCATCCTTCCTCAGACTCAAAGAAGCAACTTCCTGGCACAGTAGTACTTATGCTAAGAATATCCTGACCTTAGCAGGGAGCCACGATAAAGTCACGATACTTTAGTACCTGCTCCAACCAACAGTTGAACATGTACATTACCTACTGCAGTCCATACATTTAATATCAATCTCATTCGTGAGCTATTATACATCTTTTTTCAGTCAGTAAAGTCCTGAAATCTTGACAGGAAGAAGGCATTTTATTTTTTAAACTAAACTATAATGCCCGTTTTACAAAAAAAAAAAAAGCAATGTAAGCAAAAAGTAGGTCTAATATGATTCATCTACCTCTACTGAAGTGTTTTCAGAGCAAGAACTCTGTCATCAGCTTCCATCAGTCAACACAACCCACATAAAATCCCACCTTTCCTGTTTTGAATCTAACTCTACTACCCCTGGGCTACAACCATGTCCGCTATGATTAGTGGTCAACCGATATATTTTGCCGTTTGGCTGATTTGTTTCTTGAGGGTGCCGAGAATAGCCTGCTTGCATGTGAAGCGACTGAGATATGTTAACGACCAGTCACGGTTCGTTTTGTTGTTACGTGCCATTGTGTTACTACAATAATAAACTGGTGTGCAACACAGTCTCATGTAAATGTCCGCATATCAGAGCCGCGGCAGACGCGTTTGAGCTCATAATGTTAAAGTGCTCGCCTGTTTCATTCTTCCTCTCTCTCCTAAATAGTTCCCTGAATCTTTTAACTGTCTTGTCTAATGATAAATAGGTAAATATTAATAAAACTAATATCATATACTGTATGCAAATATGCGTTTAAACAGATTTAATACACAAACCTCACAAAACTCGAGCAAATCCAGCATCCTATGGAGCGCTCATTTATTTACCTCTGAAGCACGTATTCTAACAGTCTCTCCTCAACAGTTCCCTGTAATTTTTATCTTTCTTTTCTAATGATAAAAGGCAAATATCAATAAAACTTCTATTATATACCGTTTGCAAATATGCAGATATCTAATTTAAATCCAGCTTTTTCTTCCCGTCGAGCGCTCATCCAATATCTTCTGAGGCGTGTATTCTATCAGCCAGAATCAAAACTTCAGGATCAGGATCAAAAGTTCCTCTGATTCACAAATCATGACGGTCACTCCGTGACAATCCAAGCAGGCGATCCAGGCCATTAAACTGTTGGAGATTGCTGCTCGCTCTGGATCCGCACGAGCGCCTGAGTGCAAATTCAAAGTAAAAGCGCTTCACGTGTGCCATGAGTAAATGTCTTATTCAGGATGCACTGTATGTACAAATGGTTTGATTCTGTATTTTTTGTGTAAATGTGATTGCTAACGTGGACATGCCATCCATGGTTGCTGAACTACTGTGTGTGTACTGTTATTTCCTTCTTCCTAATATATTAACAATTCCTTCATGTGCAAATAAATTACTAAAATTTGATGACTAAACAGAAATCAGAAGAAACTGCTTTCTACCATTTAAAATACAATATTGTTATTTTTACACAAGTTAAGGTTGTGTGTGAAATTGAGTAAATAAGAGTTAATAAATTTTTCTGCAATTTTATGTTTATGTTATTTACTATATTAAATTGTGTGATATATCGGTATTGTATCAGCCTATCGGCCACCCTGCTCTCTGGATATTGGCATTGGCCATTAAAAAAAACCCATATAGGTCAACCACTAGCTATGACAATAAGCCTAAAGCACCAAAGCCCTTTTCCACCGAAATTGCGATGGTTCTCGTGCCGAGCCTGCGCTCTGCTTGTTCACGGCCGAGGCAATCTGGAGCCTATCGTACAGCGGCCACACTTTTCCACGGACCCGAGAGCCGAACAGTGACGTAACGGGTTACTAACTATGTGGTAGTTTCACGTGACTACCTCAAACATAAACAAACGTGCCGCGTCACAGTGTGTTTGTATGCAGCTTTTACTCTTGTTTTTGAGGACATATTTAAACATATGGATTAATGCAATCCATCGTTATTACATTGCTCAACAACATTGTCAGAGACGACATCTACGCTAAAGACGACAGGTAATGTAATTACATTATATTGTATGAACTATGGCTTAACTTGCTAAGTTCTGTAAACTGTTACTGTTACATTTTACTTAACAGATAACCATGATCTTCCAAACTTAGTGAGTAGCTGGTCAAAAATCCCCTTACAGAACAAAACAAAAAAAAGGGGCAGTGGTGGCTCAGCAGCTAAGGCTCTAGGTTACTGACCAGAAGGACGGGAGTTCAAGCCCCAGCACCGCCAAGATGCCACTGTTGGGCCCTTGAGCAAGGCCCTCCCTTGACCCCATCTGCTCCAGGGGCACCGTATCATGGCTGACCCTGCGCTCTGACCCCGGCTTAGCTGGGATATGTGAAAAAAAAAAAAAAAAATAAAAAATAAAAATAAAAAATAAAATCACTATATATGTGCAAATATATAAATGTATGACAAAATAAAGACTTCTTCTAAAAAAATAAGATGACAACAGTGTAAGAAAAGCTAACAAAGTTGGCAAATATTATAACTTACTGAGATCAGCTGCAGACGACACTGGCAATTCAATGTTTATCACGAGCGTTACTGGCTGAATTCAATGCCCCAGTTAGCAGGCTGGTCTGTGTCAGAGTCCAAAACATCATTGCTCTGTCCACTGTCACTTTTGTTTATGTCCTGCTTATGGTCCCTGTACTCCCTTAAGTATTTTTCAATTTGTTTATGATTTGGTCAATTGTCCGATTGAAAGCGGTGTGCATCATTTCGTGCTGTATCTTCATTCTCGTAGAGTATTTTTTATTCTTTGCGATCTCTCTAGTTTATCTCGGATCTTCGTAAATACCATATCACAAGTAAAGCACTCGTTTCGTCGTGTTAACTGAATGCTTTTGATGTCTGATTTTTTATTGTTGTTTAATAGAGCGAAGTAGTACTCCTTGCTGCAGACGGTAGCTACTGCTGTTGTTTGGGAAAACTTTGCCATGGTAACGAAACATTATCCCGCCCTCGGTCCCTGACATGACTTGCCTGCAATTGTGAATTCAAAACACAAGCTTTGATTTATTGTCAAAATGTAAGTTTTCACATTGGTGCTGTGAGTGTTAATTTAAACTTACGAGTACAAATATTTATTGTTCTCAAATCCAAATATGCAAGTTCTCGAGTTTTGCTTCTGATTTACCTTCATAGTTCTGTCTCTTCTACAACGTGCATTAATTTTTTTTTATTTACTGTGTGACTGAGCCCTATGCAAATACTCTGTAGCAACTGTTATATTTCATATTTTCCCTATGCTAACGCAGTGCTGTTTGGGTGCAGCAAAGTTTACATATGTGGCTTGAACAGCCAGATGCATTTACACTTGACCAAATTTCATCTGGAACGCATCTCAAACCACCTCCTGAAGTGGTTTGAGAGATCAGATTGCAATCCTTCTCTAATGCGTTTTGGAGGGCATTTACACCTGTTTTTTTCATGATCGGATAGCTATCCAATCAGTGAAAACACATGAAGTTGCCAAGTGTAAACAGGCCCTTAAATGTTGAGGCTTGCTGATGTTAGTTTTTTATATGGTACTGCATTGTACTCATGCTACTAAACTTTAAAATCATATTGCATAACTTGCATTGGATCATGTTGTCTTTACAGACAAATGGTCCCAAAGAGCACTCTCTGTAGCCACACACTTCATATTTCTCGATCTTTCAGACTGGTTTATGCATTAAATAGCGTCCTCGTGTGTATGTAACGTGCCCTACATGATAAACATATAAAATGACCTCTCTGTAGTTGTTTCTTCTAAAACAATAATTTTTAACCAATAGTATAACTCGAACAAATTGTTAATGCCGGTTTATCAGCTAACCGTCTACATTTGACCGATATTCTTTGACCATTGACTCGTTCACTGACATTACTATGGCTTGCGAGCAAGTTTTACCCTACAAAAGTGATACGATACTAAAAAGGAGTTATAAACAAGAAAAATTGATGTTCACTATAGAAATTTCCAGAACTTTTCCATGATTCTTTTTTTATATTTTTATCCATTTCATGACTTTTCCGGGCCAAGAAACCACAATTGAAAAATTCCTATATATTTTTAGATTTTCCATAGCCATGGGAACCCTGTTTTTGGGCTTTAAAGTGAGTCCTAGCGAACTATCATTGTACTGAATAGACGGATCGAAATAGTGCTTCATTTGTGTTCCGCATAACAAAGAAAATTATACGGGTTTGGAGCGACATGAGGGTGCATAAATGATGATATAATTTTCATTTTTGGGTGAACTATTCCTTTAATAGCTACATGCAAAATGCCACACTGGGACTTCCATGTACATTTTAAAATGTACAAACTAATCCCTGAATCACTTGAACTGACCAAATCTAATGCCATTTTTGATACAGAATTTTAAATCAGAGATGCTACTAAACATCTCTGTCTTACCACTTTCTTAAGTCACAAGACAAGGATGGATTGAGAAATTAATCTAATGACATACTCCCTAGGATTCTTAATGACCAAATAAAAAAATGCATTACAAATTATTGCAATTTTCCAACAAAATCTTTGTAAATATATTGTAAATATGCAATATATTACACAGTCCTATCTAATACACATAAACCTAGTAGCCAATAGCTTTTTGGATGATTAATCCACATAGCCTATTCCTGAAAGAGATTAAGATCATCTAAAAGAAAAATTTAATTCATACAGATTTTCGTAACTTTCAACTCCACACTTCTCAATGGTTGAGAGATGTTTAGGAAGCAAAGGCAGCAAAACATTTGCCAGGAAATCTGACAAGCACCAGAGAATAAAGTCGAGAGAAAACATCAGAGTCTTTGCTGGGAAACACAGATCACTCAGAGACAAACATGACGAGTGAAATAAAACAGCAGCAAACGGCCTTGGTTTCATTTCTGAGGAAAGCATTTTTGAAGAAAAAATAAAAAAATAAATCAGCTGACCTTGAAAGTGCACCTTGGTTTGATGCAGGTTTTAGTTCCAAATGCTACAAACACACTGCACTTCCCTTATAAGTCAGGTGGAGATATACGGGTTCTGAGAAATAAGATGTTTTTTTAAAAACTTGAAACAATTGTGCGAGTTGGACAGTGTGTCTGTGTATGTTTGCTGGGGGTGACTGATTGTACACCTGTGTAGTGGTGATAAATCCTCCTGTCATCTGGCCATACAGAGAGAGAGAGAGAGAGAGAGAGAGCAGAAATCAGTAACAGCACTGCCTCTGAGGAGCAGAACACTCCAACACTCATTCCAATTCCACACACATTAGTGCTTCACCCTCTAAACTTGCCTCTATCTCCCTCAATCTCAAAGCAAACTCCCTTTTCCCCAGTGCATCTTTCTCTTTAGCCCTCTACAGTAAGTTCACTCCAGATATAACATGAATCTAAGGTAAAAGGTTAGATTTTCATTATGTTTAACGGCTGGAAACTGCTGATTAATGAGGGAAAAGGGACAAGTCCGTTTTCAGCCAGTCTGTGAGCAGTTTTTGGGTGGGGAAAAAACTTTCCTGAACTCAAAAAAAAAAAAAAAAGGCAATTTATTCTAGTAGCCTAAGTCAGAATTTAAGATGAAAAAATAAATGACATAAACCAATAATAAGTGACATTATTACTGTATTACCCTGTGAAGAGGAGGAAGGCGTGGCCGGGCCGAGAGGATGCACGCCCGGCGCTGAGTTGCCCAATCAGCGCGATAGAGATAAAAGGTGGAGCCGGGAATGCAAGAGAGAGAGAGAGAGACGCACTAAGCTGCGTGTGTGTGTCATTGCTTATGTTGCTGTGTTTTCAATTCGATGTTGTGTTGTAATTAAAGATCGTTGAATGTGGATTCGGCTCCCACTTCCTCCTTTCCCAGACGAACAGAGGTCCGTTTGGCACCAAAAATCATGCCATAGTCGAAATAATCGAGATCACATTTTTTCTCCATTCTGATGGTTGACGTGAACATTAACTGAAGCTCCTCCCGTATCTGAATGATTTCATGCATTGCACTGCTGCCACATGATTGGCTGATTAGATAATCACATGAATAAATAGGTGTACAGGTGTTCCTAATAAAATGCTCAGTGAGTGTATGTATAATTACAGTATACTGCATATATTCTGTCCCACTGAAATACAAATTTGACAGTAAAGAATTGATTTGGAGTAGGGATGCAGATGCACAGTAACTAACACCTAATTCATATTAAAATATTCTGACAGTGGGACAATGCCTATTTTTCCATCAATGCACCCTTGGCCCACCCACTAGTGCTCAGTTAGTCACACAGGTGAAGAGCAGAGAGATGAGCCTGTCCTGGGAAATTTGTGCCTGTCTGGATTTAAATATTTTTCTACATAAACGTGCACAGCATTGACCATTATCATACATCTCACGCTGCTTTTAAAAGATGCAATGTCAGGTTGTAACTCTAAAATAGAGACCCCCATTGTGTTTCATTCAGCTGCACTGTCATGCTGTTGTGCTGTTTTGAAAGCATCCTGGATGGTTTTTGCACCCATCTGTGCTATTTTTAATTGTTGGTCTTTTGTTAACAGGCACTCGTTGCACGACTTTGATCGTTTTTGCCGATGTGCTCCACGTTTTAAGAGCGGTACAAACACAACTTTCGAAAAAGTGTGTCATTCTGCTGCTGCCACTGACTGGGAGAAACACACAGTCCTGTGTGTAAACAAACATGGAAGATGTGAGATGTGAAGACCAGCGTCTCTGCTTTGGCCTGTTGAAGCAGCCCAACACCACCACCATGGACTGTATTACGTTCGTGTATTCAGAACATCTCAGCGAGGATTGTATGTTTTCGGCTCATATTATGAGCGTGATTGCTTGTGAACCAGTCACAGAAACTGTTATTGAAGGATGGGGCAGTTAAAACACTAATGGACTAGAAATCCATAAGTAAACAATTTAATTCATGAATATTTCATATGTCATGACTGTTTAATATATTCAGATGAAATGTGTTGGATGTGGTTTATATGTTAATCCTGAAATTTAGTTTTATAAATGTTGTGGTCTTGTGGAGTTAATTCATTTTCTTCAGATTGTGTTTCAAATATGGCACTATAGAGATGTTCAGCTTGTAGTCCACAAACCCGGAAGTGAATTCGCCATGGGTTCCCTCAGGATGGGTTTTTGTAATGGGGTTTTTTAACTTATATGTAAAATAAGGTCTGTGGTAAGCATTACTTGAAACATGGACGTTTTATTCTACAACATAAATTACACACTTTCACACCTCAAACGGAAATTTTTAAAGCCGTATTGAATAAGATACTTTTTTTGTAAATGCACGGTGGCTTCAAAATTCTCATTTGAGGTATGACTGTGAGTAATTTATGTTGTAGAACAAAACGTCCACGTATCGTCAAGTAATGTTTACCACAGACCTTATTTTACATATAAGTTAAAAAATCCCGTTACAAAAACCCATAGGAAAATCCTGAGGGAACCCATGGCGAATTAGACTTCTGGGTTCGCCTACAAATTGACGTCACGGCTGAACAGCTCTATTGGAAGGGCTGCATGATGTTAGCCTATCACAACAGTGGGTGTTTACATTGAAGTCTTAAAGGGCGAGACATCTTAAAACCAAGCGTTTCAGACAGAGGGCCGGAGACAGAGTGTAAAATTATTATATATGACTAAATTATGACTGTTTTTGTTAAAAAAAAAAAAAAAAACTATACTAACATTATAAGTGGACCTCAATGAAGATAATACAATTATAAACAAAGTATTTTATGACCCCTTTAAAATACATTTATTTTGAATCCTTGAATTTTGTGGGTGCTGTTTTTTTATAAAAAAATTTTAAGAATCATATCGTATTGTTATGCTTCTGCATCATATAGTATTGTGAAATTTCTGTATCATTACATGCCTACTAGAGATTTATTAATTGTCAGTTTTTTATAGACTTTAAGATTTTACGGCACCAGACTATTCGCAACCGGAGTTGTGCATCTAGCACAACTTAATCAAGTTCAACTGTGCATTTGCTTCATTGTGCAGATTTGTGCAATTTAGTACAACCTCAGTTGTGCATTCACTTCATTTTCAGTGAAGATGTAGGACAAGGTTTTTCTTCTAATTAAAACATTGTTAGTACATTGGTAATAGCTTGCAGTGTTATTTATTGGTGACTGACTTGACTGTCAGGCTTGATTTTACACCTGTGGAAAATGTATCAGATGTTTTTCTAGGATGCCTACAGGATTATTTTTTTTTTCCCCTACAAGGCAACACGTGTGAACTAATTCCCACGATAAGCCACCAAAATGAGTGTATCATTGTTTTTATGACAGGCATTGTTTCACACAGAGACTAGCTAATATAATATACTGCAATTGACAATAACCTGACTGATTACAGAATATATGCAAGGAAAAAACAGCCAAATAATTCAGTTGTCAAAAGGAACAAAATTCATCTTTTATTTATGCAAAATACAGTTCCAAAGCCAGTAACAAATGTTAATATCTGGCAAATATTTTTGATTCACTCACAAAACAGGTGTGTCAAAAAATTTATTTTGGACAATGATTATGGGAGTGCTACAGTGAGGAGAGGTGTATTAGTTTGCAGACAGGCAAAACCAAGTTATCCATGTCTGTACAAACAGTGGCTGAGATGAAGACCATCAATCCCATCAAAAAGCAGAGGCACTTTGAGCTGCTTAAAGGCTTTGCAGCTCTCCACACAGTGATCATTAATGAAGACAAAACAGAGAGAGCAGTAAGGGCATGAACTTGTCTAAGACAGTTGAGACAATAGCTCAGTTCCAAAACCTACATAGGCAGCTTCCTTTTAAGGGCCGATTACACTGAATGTGTTTTTGCGTACATCCGCTCTGTTTTTCAATAGATTTTCTATGCAAGCATGTGCTAGATGGATGTCTTTGACCATTGCGCCGCATCTCATTATTTTTTCAGCATCTTGTGCAGAACTGCAGTGTTTTTTAGATGACATGTCAAGTTATAAAGAACTTTAAATGTTAAAACACGTAACGAGACACATGCGTTCCGTTCCATTCGTCTAGCTTTTTTTAACGCAACAACACATTCTGTTGAACAGCCCCTAAGGCAGTATCCTAACTGTCATGGAACCTCACAAGTGACCAATTTAAAATGCTCTACACAGGCACCAACAATGGTCACTCAAACACATCACACAAATAGCACATGAAACACACGAGTAGGGTTGGAAACCTAAAACTGGTTATTGGTTTCCATTTTTTGAAAAATACTGGAACCATTTGGTTTTTATGACTTTCAGTTCCGTTAACGGTTCTCAAACGTGCAATTTTCCACCGATGCGGGCTGAACACTGTACTAAAATACTTGGACAGTGTTTCCTGCACTGTGTTTAAGCAGCAGCGCTGCCCCCTACTGAATCTACAGCGTAAAACGTGCAGCGCACCCAGTGTATTGATTCCCGAACAAATTACTATTATGAGCCAGCTCTTTTAAAACTAAACTGCAAAACACACAACGCACCCAGTGTTGCCCAATTACCAAATGAATGACTTTAAATAATGAGCTGGTTCTTTTGAATCAACAGCGCAAAACATCCAGCACTTCTGATGTAGTTTGATTCCCAAACAATTGACTCTTTTGAGCCTGTACTTTTTAGTGAATCAAAAACACTTATACATCAGTCAGAGCGGTTACTGAATGAATTTTACACCGATTTAACTCTAAATGAAATAAGTTGATGTTGATGTCTCACTAGCCTGAAGTACAACATTAGGCTACTGTTACTGTGTTAATTTAATGTTGTACTTCAGACCTGTGAGACTTCAGTCAAGCAGTGCAGTTACTGACTGCTTGTTTATATGTCAATGTGTAGTTAAAGATACACATGAGTTTATGATATCACATTTCTTGTTTGTTCAGATTTTTTTATTTAATTTATTGTTAGGATCAATTATTGGATTGCATTTATGCCTCTAAAAAGTATGCAAACCTTTGACAAGAATTGTATTACATTTATTTCTGATTTTTTATATCTGCTCTGTAGAAATCTGAAACACACGAGAGACTCAAACACAGTTGATGCTACATGTTGCTGAGCTAATAACTAACACTTTTTAATAAGCACAATAATGGATAGGACACACAAATATTGGGTGAATACAATTTGAATAGATGGAATTACTTTTATTAATACTATTGATTTAGTATTTAATCTTTACTGAATAAAATACAAGTAAAATTAGAGTCATCTCTTTTGACTCCATCTGCAATCTGGGATGATTGTTTTTTCCACAGAGGAAACGAGTGATGCTGCCTTAATATCTGGCAAAACAAGGGGTGTTAAAAGAAAAAGGAATAGCCTTGTGCGGTCTATTGTTTGAAACAGCCTTTGCATCAGAAGCCTTCTTATGATGCCTTAGGGTGCTTTCACACTTGGTTGTATTGCTTGGACCGAACCCAGGTTAGTTTCCTCCCCCTCCCGCTGCCCGTGCTGGTCTGTGTTCACATAATATTATTTGGCACCAAACTGCGGTCCAATTACATCATCAATGTGATGTACAAGTGGCAGCTGATTACCACTGTGACTAGGTAACAACTCCAGAAGAAGTCAATGTGTTAAGTGAAGAATTCATGTTTGTCTCTTTGGATTTACCACAAAAACTTGCCATGCACAGAATAACACATGTGTTTGTCTCCCGCAGATGCACTGAATGTGCAATGATGTGATGAATATTAGCGTTTGTCTGCCGCAAGCCCACGGATGTGTTTGCAAAAGATGTGAAGAATGTGAGCTGCTCTATGAAGGCGGTGAATTTGGATACAGGGAGGTATGAGAAATGCATTATACCATAATAATTGTAATTTAATTATAATTATCTTTATTTATCACACATTATACATTTGCACATATACAGTGAAATTCTTCTTTTTCACATATCCCAGCTAGGCTGGGGTCAGAGTGCAGGGTCAGCCATGATACGGCGCCCCTGGAACAGATAGGGTCAAGGGCCTTGCTCAAGGGCCCAACAGTGGCATCTTGGCGGTGCTGGGGCTTGAACCCCCGACCTTCTGATCAGTAACCCAGAGCCTTAACCGCTGAGCCACCACTGCCCCCGTTGTGATAGCGAGCCTGCAAAGGCGCAAATTATACGTCATCACCTGCAGTTCACTTCTGGGATTTGGTACAAATGCATTCATATCAGCAGCAAACCGTACTGGAGTACACATGAATCGTACCCTAGACCACCTTTTCAAGTGGACCCGGGTGCGGTTCCCAGGTGCGCACCAGAGTTCGGAAAACAGCGTTCACATCATCCAAACAAACCAAACTTTGATGCCATTTGACCCTGGATGTGTACCAAAAGTGCTAGTGTGAAAGCACCCTTAAAATGCTGTCTAGGCAGGCAGCTCACAAATTTTGGAACAGAGCTAATTTCCTGGGTGTCCGGGACAATAAAACAACACTTTGTAAGTCAAAATCATTAAAATGTCCAGCCAGTTTCAAGATTGGCTGGAAAGAAACTTCACATTAGCATGTCCTGAGCGACAAGGACATTCATATCTATGGACTAATGGACAGCTGTCTCTTGTTTTGGCCCTGTTTCTATGTTAACTTGGTCCTTTGCTTCAATGACAAAAAATTTGCTCATCTTTAGCCTTGTGACCTAGTACTAGAGTCAGCCACTGAACCAATGCTGAAAAGCATAAAGGTGTAATGACTAAAGTGATGTTTCATCAAAACCAATGGGGAAATTTGCTCTAAGGCAGGGAGGTGAGTCAGTGCACTTTAAACAACACTGCGAATAACTCCAAAAACAGCTATGCTTGAGAGGATCTGATGCAGAGCAGCTCGGAATTAACCAGGGAAGTGGGTCAAGCATGGAAGCAAAGAACGAAGTCCAGATTGATGACACAATGTCTTCAGTTAGACCACTTCTGCTGCAGTCACATCCAGTCTGGTCGGATGGGAGTGACTCTGTACACAGTTAGGACAAAATCGTTTTCAAGGCAAGTCAGTCCACTCAGCGGCCAATGCTCCCAGGCAGCTATTTTCTTTGGATACAAGCGCAGTGAAAGTACAGCTCCTATGTTTATATCTATATAAAACGTTTGGTCAAGATTACAATCAAAGAACCCATTTCAAATCAGCAGTAAAATCTAACAACATTAGTATAATAAATTGTGCTTCTTTACCTCAGATCACGCTAAAAAATGCTTTTTCCCGGCTGGTCTAGCTAATGCGCATGCGCGTTCTGGAGTTGATTGACGGGATGCCTGTATAAAGATGATTAGCTTCTCATGTGTTGTATTTCGAGTATGTGCTGATGAACTCTTGCAGGAGATATAGGGTCACTTTGTGTAGGTAAAATCAATATAAATACTTCTTTGTCCCCTTGTCAGTTAAAATTAATGGACAATTTCAGCAGGATAGATAGTAGTGGGCAGGTTCTGAGATTATTGTATGCTCTATCAACTGTTTGTTTGCTGGTATATATGCAATTGAGAGGTGTTGTGGTTTAATTAAATTATGTTTTAAGATGGGTATGTTTTAATGTGATGTGTTGTGTACTATTATGTATTTATGTGTAATGTCTGGTATTGTTTGGTGATGCAGCAGTTCCTTAATCTAAGACAAATTTCTCCCATGGGACACAAAAAAAGTAACCTTAACCATAACTTTTGATCCTGATCCTGAAGTTTTTGATTCTGGCTGACAGAATACGTGCTTCAGAGGAAGATATTAGATGAGCGCTTGACGGAAAGAAAGCGCTGGATTTTCATGATGTTTGTGAATTACATCCTTTAAATGAGATATCTGCATATTTGCAAATGGTGCGCTGTAAAAAATGTCTGTAATTTTAACAGTAAAAGACTGTAAAAATGCTACAGAAATAAAATGTTAATTGATTAACGAGTATTAACTGTAAAATATACAGTAAAAATTGTAATATATTTTAAGACAATACAGTAGTTTTTACAATAAAATGTTAAAATAATAAAATAAAAAGATTGAAAAAGTATGATTTTCCGGTATAATTAATGGTTAAAAAAAATTGACATTATGTTTAACAAGAGTACATGTACTTTTTACAGTAAATTATTGTTAAAATTACAGTAAAAAAAACGTAATCTGGTGTTCCCACAATTCCCTGCGTGACCCATTCCATTTCATTATATTTTATGGGAATAGTTTTTTACATTTCTTCTCATTTTTAATATCAGTTACGTACATTGGGGTGTTCTGTGTTATATTTTAATTAGTTTAGTTAATGTTTACTGCATTATTTAAATTTCACATGTGTTACCCTGATGGTGTTTAGTGTTTGTGTGAGTGACATTGAGCACTCTTTCTACATATTTATTGGTCATTGCTCCTGGAAGAGCCACTATTGGTGAACTTCATGTCATCATGTGCTCTTGTGTAGTTACTACTAGATTAACAAATACCGTATAAAGTAAAAAGAAGATTTTTACAGTTTCAGAAGGCTAATATCAATATATTACTGTAAATTTAACAGAATGTTTTTTGTTGTTTTTTTTTTTTACAGTGCCATCATGGTCATGTAAATTACAACAGCTTAAACTGTAAAATTGACAGGTTGTTCTGTAAAGTTGTTTACATTTTTACTGTATTTTTACATAAATATTCTGGCAACCACAGCTGGCAGTTTTTTTTTTTTTTTTTTTGTAAAAACAACAGGATTTTTTTTTTTACAGTGTGTATAATACAAGTTTTATTGATATTTGCCTTTTATCATTAGACAAGTAAGTTAAAAGATACAGGGAACTGTTGAGGAGAGACTGTTAGAATACGTGCTTCAGAGGAATATTTATGAGCCCTTCACAGGAAGCTGGATCTGAAGTTGTGTGAGGTTGGTTTATTACATCTGTTTAAACGAAATATGCGCATATTTGTAGTGATATTAGTTTTATTGATATTTGTCTATTTATCATTAGACAAGACAGTTAAGATACAGGGAACTGTTGAGGAGAGAGAGGGAGAATGAAACAGGTGAGCACTTTAACATTATGAGCTCAAACGCGTCTGCCACGGCTCTGATATGCGGACGTTTACATGAGACTGTGTTGCACACCAGTTTATTATTGTAGTAACACAATGGCATGTAACAACATAACGAACCGTGACTGGACGTTTACATATCTCAGTCGCTTCACATGCAAGCAGGCTATTCTTGGCACCCTCAAGAAACAAATCGGCCAAACGGGAAAATGTATCGATAATTTAAAAAAAAATCGGATGCTGATAAATCGGTCGACCACTAATTTTAATACTAGTGCTTCATCTCTGGTTAGCAGCACAGGCATGCCCAGGATAGGCCTGAACATATACTAATGGCTTTCTTTGATGAATACTCCCTCCTCCATCGAAATGACGTACAGAGCGTACAGCACTGATGTGTAGATGAGAAACGTATAAGCTTTACTGTTTGTTAGGAGAGAAAAGTGGTGATCACGTGGAAGGAGGGTGGACACTGAGCTCTTTTGTACAAGCACAAACAATGGCTGCTCATTTCTGCCTAAATTTCCCCACATGAGGACAAAAGCACAAGACTCCCACACAAAGAAAACTGCAGTGCTGTCAGAGGTAGCGTAAAACACCACTGGCTGAGACAAGCATGACTGTGTGAACAAGAAAATGGGCCAGAGTAAAACTGGTGCTAAAAAAAAGCAACAATTTAGGCCTCATGTTAGCTTTCCCTACTTATGCTTCCTAACTAAAGGAAAGCTGTTTACATGTTGTTATATTCGATACCCATGATGTTTGTGACAGCCTGTGATTATGTTAACTTACATTCCAGCCACGTTCACTCACCAAAAGTGAACATCTATAATCAGTTGAACACAATTTTGTTAAACTGGTCTGCTCTAATCTGGTCTCCAGATGGAAAAATGCTTGAACAAGAAAAAATAATTTTCAATGGTTATTGTCTTCATAATAGAAACACTATCATCGTCAGCTGGGGACTGATTTAAATCTATGAGAAAGGGTGCTGGTCTAAAAGATTGAAAATATCATAAACACTGGTCTACCAAAAGCAAAATTCAAAGAAATGTCTTGGTGAGACGTTACACAATGTGAGGATGTTTTGTCGCAGACCACAGGACCACATGTGGAGACAAGTTAAAAGCCTAACTCAGACACAGAATGTTTTTCCCAATGTTAGCGACCACTTAGGGGCAGGTTTGGGGAAAAAGACTGTCTACCAATGAGTCCTGATTTTCTGTAGTACTGAAACATGTCTGTTCTTATCAACATTGAAGTCTTTGACAGAAATATAAATAAAAGTGCAACCACACCCAATTTTCTCTGCACTGTCTGCACCTATACAAAGTTCTAGGTCACTAAGTGCTTCAAGTTTTTCGCTCTCACTGGGGCGCGTGGTAAGTTGTGCGTGGACCGTGGAGAGTAGCATGAGCCTCCCATGCTGTGAGTCTCCGTGGAGTCGTGCACAGCGAGCCACGTGATAAGATGACGGATTGACTGTCTCACAAGCGGAGGCAACTGAGACTTGTCCTCCACCACCCGGATTGAGGTGAGTAACTGCGCCACCACGAGGACCTACTAAGTAGTGGGAACTGGGCATTCCAAATTGGGAGAAAAGAGGATAAAAAATAAAAAATAAAAAATAAAAATGATTTCTGCTTAGAAAACCATGGTGACAGCAGTCATGGTAAAACCATAATTAATTTTTATTAGGGTCCTTAACTTAAAAACAAAAAACAAAACATTTTCTCTAATATAACACTAATGTAATGCCTGCATTATTATGCTACATGCATCAACAAAGTGCATTTGAAACTCAATATGTTCAACGCAGCTTAAAGGTTTTAATCATATGCTGAAATCCCAAATCTTCATCAACAGTGTAGGGCAATATATCATTGGCAATGAACACCCCAAGTGCTTTAGTTACTGTTTCATGTCTGTCCCCATTAGCACTACGTGCCTACTTAAAAATGGAAGGCATTGAACGCCATATGCTGTCATTCCCTGAGTGATGTCAGCATAAATGATAAATCATATATCGATGTCAAGCGATGTCTGCAGTGACTGCTTTGTAATTTTTTTTTTTAAAAAACCAAATCGCTGTTGTAACTGACTGCAAAAAGAATGTTTCCAGACTGAAATTTCCTAATCTGAGATAAAATCTCTTGCAACTATTCCATTTACCATTTGTTTTTCTATACAAACATGCACTAGGTGAACATATTTGATAGTTTTGCTGCACTTCGTTGTTTATTAAGCATCTCGTGTATGAGCGCTGTGATTTTTAGATGCTGTGTCAAGTTAAAAAGAACTTAAACCTTTAAAAACACGTCTCGAGACACCTGCTCTCTGTTAAACTGAGAAAACGTGACTAATGCAATAACTTTTAAAGAATGATCTATTCAATCGAAAGCATCAAATCAGAAATCAACTGAAGCTTTTCCAAACCTTTAGACTTAAATCAACCCTGAAGCATGAATCTGAACTGGGTGGAAAAAGCTTATGTAAGTTCACAGGGCCCGTCTGAGGGGCCTCATGTTACTACAGCCTAGTCCATAGAAGAGATTTGAGGCGGGCTCTGTCGAGAAAGCACACATACAAATGCAAACTCAGACTTACAGTTAAAGGGGCATTCAGTAGCTCTTCTGTGTACTTTAGGCACTGATGTGACAGTGGTGTTAGACGCTGTACTGCCATCTTTCGACGTGGATCAGCATGATTGTTTCTGCTGCCCCAGCCAGCTCTGGAATATCATTTGCATCTGGAAAATGTTGGAGTTTGAGGTAGTATCTAAAGTTATTTATTATTACTATAATATACTTGCTTTGCCTAAAAACAAATGTCAGAAATCAAGCGAATATGCTTCTACTATACAGGACAGATTATTGTCCCTCATATCAATAATCTTTGGAGACTGTCTACACGTCACATTATTTCTCCATTATTACCTTTATTAGAGAACTGCTTAGTGTAAAATAAACCTCAGTTATCTAGTGATACAGAATGTCATGGTAAAGGAAAGATTAGAATTGTTTTTTTTTTTTTTTTTTTTTTTACAAGCAACCAAAGTCATGGTTTACACAAAATCCACAACAATTACTGTGCCAAGCTACTCTGCAATAAACTAATGAAGACGTATTTTAGAGAGTGGTCTAAACAATTAATAATGTCTTACCAATCCAACAAAAAAAAGAAGCAACATCGGCATCACTGCTCAGGTTTTGCTCCATCAAATCTTTCCACCTTGTGTATGCTGTACCGATGTTTACTCTAGTTTTTTGCCTTTGCTGGTCTTTCTATCTTTTTGCTTCTTCGACAGTACAGCTACTGGATCTCCCGTTGTCTCCGCTGCTATAGCATGATAAGTATGTTCCATGGAGTTCTTTTCGCTCTTCGCATCACCAAACAACACTACTCTAAGCATAGCCAAGCGTATCTACATAGGCGGCAGCCAATGAGAGCGAGGATTCTCTTCTTTGACTTTTGGTGAAACACGTGGGTCATGTGATTTCAACATGGCAACAGAGATTAAGGGGGGTGACCCGCACCATGTATAATAAAACACTTTTTATAGAAAACTATTATGAGTACAGTCTTCATCTCATGTGAGTGTTCACCATTCAGATCACTCTTGACAAAAACACAATTCATTTGTTAATGTGTACAACTTTTTAAATTAGCCCCAAATTATTGAATGCACTTTTAAGACTTAAGGTATAAAGAGACAAGACAATCCAGTTTAAAGCACATAAAGAGTTATGGAGTAAGGAGACTGGTTTCAGGAGGTAGTTTGGGCTAGTTCATGTAAAGTGTCTTAATGTTATGGTTATTAAGAAAAGTTGTGCATTGCACACACAAATCTACTGCATCACTCTGTAAGCAAACATCAGGTGCCAGATATGGGCACATTTTGCATTTGTAAACTTGGAAGCATACAAAATCCAAAAATAAAGCAGCTCTTCTTTAGAAAAGTTATCAATGTTATATCAAAGTCATCTTATTCAGGCCTACTCTAATGTACCTTGCCGGGTGCATCGTAGCCTTAGAGTTAGCTGATTTGGACCCATGAGTGAACTACTTGTCTGACAGGCATGGCAGATGCTTATTGAACAAATATTTTTTGTGGGATGTGGAGTAGTTTAGAGACACCGTTTCTTTGCATGCCAAGATCTAGACTACAGCTCAATGCATGTTTAAGAGAGGCTGGACAGTAAAGAAGCTCTCCTGTGTAAAACAACTATGAGGACTTAGACAAATACACTTATTTTCAAGTAAGTTTGAGTACACTATTTCAAGGGTGGAATATTTACACTTTGATTCATACAATCAGAATAAATATCACCTCAACAGACTCTACTGGTATCAAAAAAATACACTGAGATGACTCTTTTAAGGAGAGGGTATGAACATCCAGGCAGCCAAATAATCTCCACAGTTCGCAAAGAGTTTGAGCCAAGCCCTGCAGTCTGGCAGAAAATAATACTGTGGCAAAAGGGACTGGCAATTTGTCCCTGGAACACAATTAAAGGTCCATCAGACAGCATTACTGTATATTGGTCCCTTTCTCTTCTCTTCCAGAATATACCAGTTCTGAACAGAAGAGCTTTGTGGTGCAGAGGGTCAATATTCCTGGAGCGGAGGGTAAAAATCGAGTGACAAATACTACGATCTGTGAGGTGGTGCTGGATTGAGCATTATCATAAGGGCACAGCGCAGGGCGAGGGAAGAGCAGCTAACCCATCTGTTTGGTAACACAGCTCAGTGTGAAATGGCAAGAAGAACATTGTTCCCTCAGTAATCTGATTATATATTTATAGACAGATAAATCTTAAATGAGACGAAACTTATATTTAAGATATATTTGGCCTCGTTAAATTTCTCTTGGACAGCATAATACAGCATTTTTAGTCGTTTTTGCGGATCCGTGTGAACGGGGATCGTTTTGACAACGTTGTCGTCTGTACGCAAAACTTTTCAAAAACGGAAAAGGAAAAACGTTTCCGTTTTTAGTACATCGTTGTTGTTTAAACGTACCCTGAAACTGCACCCAGATGATGCACTTTAGCAGCTATACTGCAGAAGAAAAAAATAAACAAGAAAAAAAAAAAGAAAAGATGCATTCACCTGAGAAGCAGCATATATTTAGACTTGCTTTTATAGAATAGATCTTAAATAAGTATATTTTGCCTTTACTAAACTCGCAGAAGTATAACCACATCAAAAAATACTCTTATATACAAAATATATTATTTTTGCAAACAGTTTTCAGATGTATGAAACAGATTAAAAAAATAAGAGTGAAAACTCTTTACATGCGCTTGTTCCACAAGGCTCGTGCTGCACGCCAACATGCGTGCATTCCACTTGACAGGCTCGTGCTGCACACCTCTGAACAAACGGCGAATCAGACACGAGCAATGATGGCTTTTCTTTTGTCTGTCCTTAAAATATAATAAAGTGTGTTTCTTCAAGCGCATGTCTTTGTGACTAACAGCATTTCTTGAAATGTGTCACTCTGAGATGTTGCCCGCCTGTTGTGGGAAGATGAGCAAAATTACCCACGCATGAAATACCTGCATTTGGACAGGGAGCTTGGGAACTGGATTCAGCCTCGTCGCATTTTGCGGGTGCTAGTTTCTCACCCTGGCCACTGTTTAATATATTTACCGACTTCCCAGATCTATGGTTTTCCCATTTCCCAATATTGTCGGTCATCGTCTGTTCACAATCGACATCGGGATCTTTGTAAGACATCGTCGATATCCGATTACATCATCCTATCACCCAGCCCTAGTATGAAGCACACATTCACCTTAAGAAATATGACCATTTATATGACAATTAATCGTGAAAGCCTTAAAACAGACAATTAATGGTCATAATCGCAACTATTTGTTTGACAATTAATCGTCAGCCAAATTTCATAATCGTGACAGCGCTAGTTAGTGGTTAAAGTTACGTAGGTTTTGGATTAACATGGAACAAACGCCACATCGGGAACTACAGTACAATGACATAAGGGAAGCATCTCTCATTGGTGGGTGTATAACATACGAATGAACTCGAATTTGCCACCTCGTACTATTGTGATGAATTTTCGTGAGATCGGGTTGATTGGAGTGTCTACAAAACAAAACATTTGTGAGTACACAAGTGAGGACATTATATTCAGCTAGATGCTCAGTGTTTAGCTTCTCATTATCATCACATATTCTCTTGTGCTGCATTTGAAACAACAGGACAGTAAATTGTCTGCAATTGCTCATTAGACATTCTGCCTGCTTAATATCAGAATATTGCTGTATCCTTTGAAATTGAAGACATGCCACATTCATTTTTGATGTGGTCCCTTCAACAATTTTTTTTTTTATTTGGTTAAATGTCAAACTGCTCTATAAGCCAAAAAACAAAACAAAAAACAAAACAAAAAACACATGGCTAATATTTTTGTAATCTCTTCATACAGCATTCAAAACGCATTTGATCTCTTAAAAATTAATTAGTTCAACTAAACAACTCTCCTGGTTAACTAACAAACACAAGCATTGGAAAAGTATCTTCATGTTGCACAAAACATTGGCTTATGCCTTAGGTATATCATTTATTGATATTACACCAGATGTCACTATGAAAAACCTCTGGATCAAAGACTTTTCTGGTTGGTAATGCCTCTTGAAATCTCTTTACCAACTAAATAAATGCAACTTCAAATAATTATGAGTAATGGGCTTCATATGTTCTGACAATGAGGGTTTGAGGAGCTGATAAAGAGAAGCCAAAGGACACCATGCAGCCTGAGAGGGAATAATATTAAATAGCAAAGCTATCATTTCTAGTGGGTGTGTTATTTTGGCTTGTTATCTCACAATATGGATGCACTCACAAACAAACACAGCATCACCTTCTTGTGGAAACATGACTTCACACTGAAAATGTGTAAATGTCACCATGTAAGCATCCGTGTGCCCGACTTCTGTCAGAACAGAGGCCAGAAACCAGCTCATTACTGATTTGAGTTTTATGTTTTAGGGGCATGTAGTGTAATATACAGGTGCTGGTCATATAATTAGAATATCATCAAAAAGTTGATTTATTTCACTAATTCCATTCAAAAAGTGAAACTTGTATATTATATTCATTCATTACACACAGACTGATATATTTCAAATGTTTATTTATTTTAATTTTGATGATTATAACTGACAACTAAGGAAAATCCCAAATTCAGTATCTCAGAAAATTAGAATATTGTGAAAAGGTTCAATATTGAAGACACCTGGTGCCACACTCTAATCAGCTAATTAACTCAAAACACCTGCAAAGGCCTTTAAATGGTCTCTCAGTCTAGTTCTGTACGCTACACAATCATGGGGAAGACTGCTGACTTGACAGTTGTCCAAAAGACGACCATTGACATGTTGCACAAGGAGGGCAAGACACAAAAGGTCATTGCAAAAGAGGCTGGCTGTTCACAGAGCTCTGTGTCCAAGCACATTAATAGAGAGGCGAAGGGAATGAAAAGATGTGGTAGAAAAAAGTGTACAAGCAATAGGGATAACCGCACCCTGGAGAGGATTGTGAAACAAAACCCATTCAAAAATGTGGGGGAGATTCACAAAGAGTGGACTGCAGCTGGAGTCAGTGCTTCAAGAACCACTACGCACAGACGTATGCAAGACATGGGTTTCAGCGTCTCGCCTGGGCTAAAGACAAAAAGGACTGGACTGCTGCTGAGTGGTCCAAAGTTATGTTCTCTGATGAAAGTAAATTTTGCATTTCCTTTGGAAATCAGGGTCCCAGAGTCTGGAGGAAGAGAGGAGAGGCACGCAATCCACGTTGCTTGAGGTCCAGTGTAAAGTTTCCACAGTCAGTGATGGTTTGGGGTGCCATGTCATCTGCTGGTGTTGGTCCACTGTGTTTTCTGAGGTCCAAGGTCAACGCAGCCGTATACCAGGAAGTTTTAGAGCACTTCATGCTTCCTGCTGCTGACCAACTTTATGGAGATGCAGATTTCATTTTCCAACAGGACTTGGCACCTGCACACAGTGCCAAAGCAACCAGTATCTGGTTTAAGGACCATGGTATCCCTGTTCTTAATTGGCCAGCAAACTCGCCTGACCTTAACCCCATAGAAAATCTATGGGGTATTGTGAAGAGGAAGATGCGATATGCCAGACCCAACAATGCAGAAGAGCTGAAGGCCACTATCAGAGCAACCTGGGCTCTCATAACACCTGAGCAGTGCCACAGACTGATCAACTCCATGCCACGCCGCATTGCTGCAGTCATTCAGGCAAAAGGAGCCCCAACTAAGTATTGAGTGCTGTACATGCTCATACTTTTCATGTTCATACTTTTTAGTTGGCCAAGATTTGTAAAAATCCTTTCTTTGTATTGGTCTTAAATAATATTCTAATTTTCTGAGATACTGAATTTGGGATTTTCCTTAGTTGTCGGTTATAATCATCAAAATTACAAGAAATAAACATCTGAAATATATCAGTCTGTGTGTAATGAATGAATATAATATACACGTTTCACTTTTTGAATGGAATTAGTGAAATAAATCAACTTTTTGATGATATTCTAATTATATGACCAGCACCTGTAGAAGTTGTGAAGTGAAACCACTGCTCATGGTAAGCCACTCAGAATATAGAGTGAGTGGTTACTGTAATGTGGTGGTAAATGGTTAAAGGGGTCATGAAATGGAGAATCAAATTTCACTTGATATTTAGATATATAAGAGGTAAATGTACTATAAACATACTATAAATATAAAAACTCAAAACATCCTCCCCAGTCTAAAAAGAGCATTTATAGTTGCCACCCTGCTGAAACATCTCATTTTGAAATCTGTGTGTTTATGACCTCATGAGACATTGCTCATTTGTATTTACACATCCCACAACATGCGTCATCGCACCCTTGCTCAATTTGTATTGTAAACTGAGAGAGAGAGAGCAGGACAGACAGGCTTAGTGTGGCCAACTATTCCTGAACACCAAAAGGGGCCCATCTGGACTATTCTGAATTATTTTTGTATATAAACATGCACTAGGCTGATGTCTTTGACTGTTGTGATGTATTTCACGCCACTTTTAAAAGATGCAGCATCAAGTTACAACTCAGAAAAGGAGATTCATTCAGCTGCTCTGTCTTGCTGTTTTGAGCACAAACTCATCCTCCTCCATTCCAAAAAAAAAAAAAAAAAGTTTAGAAGCAAAAACAATTTTGCAATGTTTCCATAGCAAATAATTTAACAACAAATATTTTCACAACTTTTTTCATTTGCGTGTAGTTACTATCAGCGTGGTAATCTGAGAAGTTGCATATTAAATCATCCTCATTGTATTTATGTGTACAAATTCATAGTCCACAATTTATTTATGTGGTGTTTTGGAGAGTATTTTTATGGAGTCTGTTGCCAGTCCTTTATTGTGGGGTGTCTGACAGACAATGAATTGTTTTAATACACTGTTGCAGAAGAACGAAAAAAAAAAAAAAAGGGAAAAAAAAAAAAAAAAAAAACTGTTGGATGCCGTGAACTACATGTTGCGCTCCCACAATAATCTTACAGCAATGCACTTTTGAAGAGACTCCAGGCACTCTGGTTACTTTGAAGTGCATCATTCTGTGCCCGGGATGCACACAGAGGTGCTGTGCCCTATGTTGCAGCATCTTTAATTGTACACCTCCTATTTAAGAAACACACCCACTAAGAGTTTCAATTGTGACAGCATTTGATTTCTTTTTTATGATTAAGATTTTTATTCAAACACAGAAAAGCAAAACATAAATACACAGAATCAACTTTTAACACCCACTACCACCCCTCCCCATTCCCAACCCCACCCCGATCCTCAACAAACACCCCTGTGGTCATACATGCAGCACATACAAAAGAAAACAAAGACAAATAATAAAAAATATATAATAAATCACACACATTAAAAACTACCCCTCTCTCTCCACTGTTCCACCCTGAGAACCCTCCAAGAAAGCCAAATATCTACCACATTTCCCAACAAACAAATCCAAATTCCCCAGTCTTCTATATGACCCTTCTTCTAAAGCCGCCACCCTCCCCATCTCGGAGCACCACTCCTGAAATGGGGGCGCTCCAGCTGACTTCCATCTCCTTAAAACCACCTGTCTGGCGACCATAACACTGGTTAGGTCCCAATCCTCCACATGTTTATTCCCCACATTGATGACCGCCCTATCTCCCAAAATACAGAGTCTGGGGCAAATGAAACCCGAGTGCCCAAGACGTCACATACAAAACTCTGAACCCTCAACCAAAACCCCTGGATCTTAACACCCCCCCAAAAACATGGGTTATGTCTCCATCCTCCGATTGCCATCGCCAGCAGGTGGATGTGTCTTTAAGACCAAGCCTATACAATCTAGAGGGGGTCCAATAGAATCTTTGTAAAATCTTGAACTGCATAAAGCGCACCCTTGCATCTCTAGATACAGACTTGATGTTATTTAGAATCCTAGCCCACATTCCCTCCTCCAATACAAAGTTTAAATCTTTCTCCCAAAATCTCTTGATAGAAGTTAGAGCTCCATCCCCCAGACTCTGAATTAACAGGGAGTAATACACTGATGCCTCATGACCTTTTCCAAAAGCAGTAATCACCACTTCCAGAGTATCTGCCGCTTTAGGGGGGTGTATGCTACTCCCAAAAGCAATACGGAGCAGGTGGCACAGCTGTAAATACTTATAGAACTGAGATCTGGGAATCCCAAAATGTTGAACCAAATTTCCAAAAGATCTCAACACTCCACTCTCATATAGGTCACCGAGTGTAGTAACCCCCCTCACAATCCAATCTGACCAACAGAAAGGGGACTTATCAATACATAATTTCAGCCATATGCTTGAGGCAACATTAAAATAAATGTCTGAATTAAACACTCTGGACACTTTTGTCCATACCAAGTGCAAATGCGAGATAATGGGGTGTAACTTCTCTGATTAGTTTGATAGAAAGGCTTTGCAATAGCGAGATAGGGGCAAGAACTTCCAGTTCACTACAAAACCAGGGAGGGGCTCTCTCAGGTGGAAGCGACGACCAATGGGCCAAATGTCTGAGACTGAATGCATAACAATAAAACAAAATCTTGGGTAGGCCTAGCCCAACATTTGATCTCTTAAAAATGTATTAGTTCAACTGAACTACTCTCCTGGTTAACTAACTAATTTTGAAAAAGACATGGGAAAAAACACAACTAAAATCCAAAAACATTAGAAACATTGAAAGAATGAGATTCACCCAAATTATGATGGAGTCAATAGATAATTTGAAAATCTAAATTAGCCATCTATAACAAAAGTTTATAAATATGTGGTATGCTCATAGCATTGGCCTGATAGTGCAGATTATCACACAACTCTGCCTACAGGTATTACATTATTCATATCCAGCCTTTGGTAAAAATAGTACCCAAGTTAAGAGTATATAAAAAAAAAAAAAAAAAAAAAAATTCCACAGCTTCACAAATTCCCAGTTCATTTAGGCTAAACAAAAACAGAGACAACTTTCATGCTTCAGTGGCAGAACACCCTACTATTAACAGGCATTTTCAACAATGTAAACAATAAGTAAACATGTTTGGTGCTATTTAGGCCTACTCTCTATAGTTGATTATAAACCCAAAAAGATAAATATATATATATATATTGTAGATTCTGGTAGAACTTCCATGTGCATTCAAGGGTTTATCCTCTTATTTCATGAAAGGTCATTGTCATTTGCCATTAGGAAGAAACCAGTTTCATCTGTAAACCCGTGTTCCACCCACTGACACGCTGCTGTCTCAATATCTTTTTTTCACTGGCTAACCCAGAGACAACTCTCCAGCACCTGATGATGATCTCTCAACACTCCTTTTCCTCAGGCACCACATACAAGAAAGGGGTCTTTGTAGGAGCATACTTCAAGCAAGCTGAAGTGTAAGCTGAACACATTAACATAACCAGAATTCTGTAGCACTGCCTATTAAAAGCAATAGCATTTTTGCTCGGTTGCTGTGTTAATTTTTACACCGTTTTTTTTTTTTTTCATAGTTTTATTCTTTTGATGAAAATGTCCTTTAAAGTTAGCCAACATTTTGTCATGTCATTCATATTCATTCAAGTCAGTTTTACTCTGATTAAAATGGCATATAATTTGTCAACGAAAATAATATCTTTTAGTTAATGATTATTTGCAAAATGACAAAAACGTATCAAACTGTAACAGACCAAACTTTCATCAAATATTCAAACCTCTTAATTTAAACATGTATCAAACATATTAGCTAAAAGACAGGCTACATACAAAATACTGTACAACTGTCCTTGTTGTGAAAACTGGAGTTTGTGAAATAATAGCATATAATGAATATACTAAAGTGTTAGCTTCTCGTTAGAAGTTAGCCTACTGTATTCTGAATTCTTCATGCCTTAGAGACATTAATTTTCCATGTTTATTCAGTTAAGTCCCAAATAAACTCTACGCAAGTACGTGAACGCAGACGCATGTTGCTACGCAAGCTCGATTTCACACGTCGTTGCATTGTGAAACGTGTCAGAGCGCAATTCATAACCTAACACAAGTAGGCACTGTATTCTCAGCGTTGCCGCAAGGGGCGCTACAGCGGATTTCCTTTTTTCAATTTGAGGAGAGTCTTGCCGAACATGTTAGATTAGGCCTATACAAACATATTTTTCTGTTGTCTCTTTAGCAAATACAAAAGCACACTCCTCAACTGTCAACATGTTGACTCTACCATATCCGGTTTCGCGGCGCCTAAAAAACTCTTTCGCCCCATTATGGTCCAAGGTTTGTAACCTCCAAAGCAATGCATGAGCACACGTAATGTATGTGCAACGGGACTACGTGTTGGCGAAGCGCTCGCGTCTGCATACTTGCTTGGAGTATGTTTGGACCCTTAAAGATATTGCATGTAGAATTTTTTTTACGGAAGCAGTGTATTCACAACACAAGTTACACATATTATTAGTAAGGGCCGAAACATACTCAACGCAAGTACGTGAACACAGGCTCATCTTGCAACGCAAGCTAAATTTTACATGTTGTTGCGTTCTGAAATGTGTCAGACCGCAATTCATAACTCAAAGCATTGCGTTCACAATGTTACCGCATAAGGGCTCTATAGAAAGATTACTGTGAACTGTCCACTTCTACGGTAAGTTTTCTTTCAACTCAACTACTGTCATGGTGGCGCAACAGTTAGAAGAGAATATTGTCTAGCAAGTAAATTAAAGTCAATATATTTATAGCAATTTACCAGAATAATAAATCATCCGGTTTAATGGCACAGACATTTGAAGGTAACTCTATCGCCCCCTTGAGTACTGATGTTTGTTCCTGCCACGGTAATGCAAGAACACACGTTGGCAATGCTGTGGCCAAGTGCTTGCATCTGTGTTCATGTACTTGCATAGAGTATGTTTAGGCCTTAAAGGGGCGGTCATACTATACTTCGCGCTCCAATCACTCCCATTCAAGCACATCTGAACACAGAAGACCGGAAACACAAAGTCATACGAAGAAATGTAGTACAACGCTGCCTACCAAAGTTAAAGTTTGGTGAACTCTGAACTGCAAATCTGCTTGATGAGAGGATGCGTGACCAAAAGAAGATCAAAACGTCACCCACTGACCTCTTGGGTCAATTCAAAGGATGCGTAATACAAAGCTGTGTGTTTTTATTTTTGCTGAAAAGTGAGTAGATGGTTTATTTTAACGTTTTTATTCCAAAATTATTATTATTATTTATTTATTTTTTGTAAAAATTCGGTAAAGTTGGACATATATTCACAGAATCGAACTTCCCGGATCAATGACTCGTGAGCGAAACGTTGTTAAAACACATATGATGCCTCTTTCCAACTGTAGTAAGGCAGGCAATGAGCTACAACCTAATTTTCTTCAAAACAGCCGTCCTCTGAGCTGGACAAATAACATTGGTCTCTACCTGCAGCCAGCTGTGACATCGCAGGGATCGTCTACAAAGTGCAACCCCGAAAAGCGATACTAAAAAAAAAAAAAAAAACAAATTCATAAACTTCACTCTTACAAAGTGTGGTCTCCTGTTGGTTATACTACAACACTTAGTTAGGAAAAAAGGCTTTTGCATAATTTGGGGGAATTTTTAATTGGGAAAAATATTGAAATATTCAATAAATTTCCTCTCATGCAGTGTAGTACCATCCAATTCAGCTCACACATTCTATTGGATTTACTACAACACTTAGTTTGGAGAAATGTGTTTTTGCATAATTTGGGGGGAATTTTCATCAGGAAAAATATTCAATAACTTCACTCTTATACAGTGTAGTGTCACCAAAATCACTTAACACATCAGTGGTCTCCTTTTGGTTATACAACAACACTTAGTTTGGAGAAATGTGCTTTTGCATAATTTTGGGGCATTGTTATTGGGAAAAATATTCAATAAATTCACTCTTATACAGTGTAGTACCATCAAATTCAGTTCACACATCAATGGTCTCCTGTTGGATATACTATGCAAAAGCACATTATTCCAAACTGAGTGTTGTAGTATAACCAACAGGAGGCCACTGATGTGTGAAGTGATTCTGGTGACACTACATTGTATAAAAATGAAGTTATTGAATATTTTTTCCTAATAAAAATTCCCCCAAATTATGCAAAAGCCTTTTTTCCCTAACTAAGTATTGTAGTATAACCAACAGGAGGCCATTGATGTGTGAACTGAATTTGATGGTATTACACTGTATAAGAGTGAATGTATTGAATATTTGTTCTAATATAAAATTCCCCAAAATTATGCAAAAGCCTTTTCCCCTAACTAAGTGTTGTAGTATAACCAACAGAAGACCACTGATGTGTGAAGTGATTTTGGTGACACTACACTTTGTAAGAGTGAAGCTATTGAAAATGTTTTTTTAGTATCGCTTTTCGGGGTTGCACTTTGTAGACGATCCCTGCGATCTCACAGCTGGCTGCAGGTAGAGACCAATGTTATTTGTCCAGCTCAGAGGACGGCTCGTTACTAGGGTTTGAAAGAGCCACCGTTTGTGTTTTAACAACGTTTCGCTCACAAGTTATTGATCCGGGAAGTTCGAATCTGTGAATATATGTCCAACTTTACCGAACTATTGTGAAGAGTTATTTACTAAAACCAGAAGCTCCCCCGAGTGACATTAGTTCAAGTTCACCTGTTCATTTACTTCACGGTCTGTGCAGATGTAAGTTGTAATATTACAATCAAGTTGTGGATATAGTGATTAATCTCGTGTAGGATGCATCTGAATGAGCTAATTAACCCATTTTAAAGCGGTTCATTTTTCCACTCACGCAGCTCAAGCGGGGAAATCCTCAACACACTGGATTATTGGATTAGATGAATCCATTTCTAATATCTTCTTCAATAAACAGATGCTTCTCTAGCTGTTCCTTCTGTTAATATCTTGCAGTATTATTTTTTCTCGTCATATTTTCGTCAACAGTATGCTTTAATAAAATTGTTTAGGCCTAATAATCGTCATGATGCGTCTTTTTTGTCTCGTATTCGTTATGGTTGACATGGTAAACAAAAAACAAAAAAAACTTCGTCAACGAATGGTTTCAGATTAACACTGCGTGGTTGTCTCGACTTTTTTGATTTATTCAAGCTCCTCAACAACCCTCAGGCATTTCATCACTGCATGGTGCAATTTCCATCGACATCCAACAGTACACAGAAACCATTAATCTCAAATAGATGATCCTACATGTGGAGGATCCTCCTTTCAACATTTTTAACAAAGCTGAACTGTAAATTGAGCTCACAAGAAAATAAATGTGCAGTATTTCATCTTGAAAAATCAGACCATTGCTCAATGGACACTGGTCAATAAAAAAAATTAAAAAGAAACATTTAGAGATTAAGAGAAAACCTTGGAAAACATTATAAAACATAATTCTTCTACAGAGTGAGTTATCTTGAGGAGTCAAAGAGAGTTCATGTGTGATGAAAAGGCCAAACAACTATCAGAACCAGTGCAACACGAGGACAGGAAGACTGAAAGACTGAGATAAACTGAAACCACAGATGTAATGTAATCATTTCCTGACTGACTGAAGAGGCTTTGTGGACTGAACACATTTTTTCAAGCTTAATCTTAATGCGGACGTACTATAAACTTACCCTGTTTATAAACGAACCCTAGCATAGCATTTAAAAAAGGCAGGATTTTTTAAAAGACTAAGGAGACACTCTCTTGTGTGTACTTTAATGACATGGCGTGGGACTGAGAACAGGAAAGGCGTGCGAGTATTTCATTTCACCCCCATCTGTTTTCCCCTGACATCTCTATAACATAAACACAACACACGTCTGTTATAACAACCCTAGGGAAATTACAATCCAAACAGAACAAAAAACGGTTGGTTTGAATGGATTAACTACAATTCAGCACTCCTAGTTCATCTCTCAGTTACTTCAACGTGAATACACTCGTTGAGTTTAACTAGCCCGGGCTCTCTTTGACAGCTAGCACATTTCTAAACAATCTTCTGAAATATTAGGTCATCACTACAGCTCCTCGGCATAATATATATTATAAGTGCTACTTCTTAAAATAGTACAAAAAATACGTGTTTACTGTAAAAGTTAGCCGTTTGGTTTCACTTCCGCACACAGCGCTCAGTGTCTCTATGGACACCCCTCCTATACTGGCTCACTTCAGCAAACACACAGTCCGATTAACAGTCACTTTTTCCCCAATCAAAGCAAAACACTCTTACCTTTGGTGTCGCTTAAGCAGTATAAGAACAGCACAAGTTTCAACAAAACCATATCGGGTAAATTCATCGCTAGCACATTAACAGCGAAGCTGATTTTGGTTGTTAGTTTTGCGCGTCTTAAAGGCGCAGTAGCCCTCTGTGCTCCTGCTCGTGCTCGTGCGCGTGTGTGTATGCGGCCCCAGCTCCGCGCCTGTCTCTAAGGCCTGACGTCATGCGCAGGCAGAGCGGAGGCCACGCCCACTCTCACAACAACACATCCATGCATCCTTTCCTCACTGCAGTTCATAGACTCTGTATGTACTCGTATTATTTTCTGAATAGACATAAGATGTCTGAAGGAAGGCATTTGCATTGAGATGCGTTATGCGTTTCGGCAAACTTCATGGAATAAAGGGATTTAAAAGGGAACGGGAGAGCTATTAAAGGAAAACTACAATTAAATTAATATTCTGGGTTCAATAGAAGTTAAGCTCAATCAACAGCATTTGTGGCATAATGTTGATTACCACCAAAAATAAGTTTGACTTGTCCCTCCTTTCTTTAAAAAAGAGAGAAAAAATCTGGGTTAAAGTGAGGCACTTACAATGTAAGAAAATGGGGCCAATTTTTGGAGGGTTTAAAGGTGGAAATGTGAAGCTTATAATTAGGGATGGCACCGATCCGATACCTGGATCAGTATGGGGTCCAATACTGGCGGTTTTACCCAGATCGGTTATCAGTCCGACGAGCCCGATCCAAATCCGATACCGCATGTTACTGTCAAGCTCGAATAATGACATAAATAACCTTCAAATGACCATTAAAATAGTCCATATTAGTTGTGCTTTACACAGAAAAGGTTAGTAAGCAACTTTATCGCACTAAAATCGTGTTAACACACAAATTGTTTACGTCTTGTGGCTATACTTTTGAAACTGAGTTTTTTTCACATTTACAAATTGGCCCCATTCACTACCACTACCAAGTGTCTCACTGTTACCCAGATTTTTTTAAAGAAAAGGACAGACGAGTTGAAATTATTTTTAGTGGTAATCAACATTATGCCACAAATGCTGTTGATTGAACTTAACTTGTATTGAACCCGGAATATTCCTTTAACTTTGGTTATAGTTCACTGAGATCTATTCTCATGGCAATGACTAACAGCATATTGGTTTGAAAGAAATGTCAGCATGTAAAGAAATAAATATAGCCTTTATTCCTTTACATGGAATCTGAAAATATTTCATCCTAAATCATTGGAGCCTATCATTTCTCTTCTTTCGTGATGTCCAGCTAAGTGGTAGATTTTGTGCTACTTACTGTAACAACTTTTTTGTACATAAACACTTTGATGATGACATAAGCCCCTTTCACCCATAAAGCGTATCCCAGAAAATTTACTGCAGTTTTCAGGTTAGAGGTCACGTGTCAACACGACCCTTTTGAAAATACTGGTAAATTTCGCACTGGCAATTTCCCTTAATGCAAAGTTGTAATATTAGTACCTTTAAATGTCCATTTTGATGGTATGTGTGAACAGCACATGTGGTGCATTTACCAGTAAAGGCAACCCAACGATTTGTAATTTACCTGGTTGCGTGTTTGAATGGGGCTATTCATGATATTGTAAGCCAATGTCGCCATCGTGCGGTAGATAGTAACATTCTAAGATTGCCTTGTTGTCGAATACAAGAAAAAGCAGTAGTCGTGAAAGATATACAATCTGACATCCTCACAGAGCACACGTGGCAACGTTCATTCGTTATGTGTTTACGCATGAAAGATTACGTAAATCCATCACGTGCGAAAATGTATGTACAAAGGAAACAATAACATTTACTAGCAAGCGATGCATTTTACTTTTAAGAGTCCTTGTTCATGCTCTTTATAAAATGTTTTATCATGCTTCTACTGGAAAAATGATTGCGTGATATTTAAAAGTCTTATCTACGTTAAGATACTGGTAAATCAACATGATAAATAAGTGTCTATGAAGGGGTGACGTCAGAGATGGAGATGTCATGGCGTCGTCGGAGCTGAGACTGGAGCCTGCCATTTAGTTAAAGGTTGTCGTCGATGTGTTCAGCGAAATGGAGAGGAATGCAAACCCTCATCTAGACGCAGGAGGAAGTGTTTTGTGCACAACTATTCCCACAGAAACCGGAGATATCAAAACAGTCGGCGGAGTGAAAGATGTCTGCGAGAAGAGAGACACTTTGAGTACTTGTGCAAGTGCTAGCGGTGCTAATGCTACTACACCCTGCACACAAACATTCGATGCTGCTGAGACTGTTGACTCTCACACGTCTCAAAGCAAAAGCATACAACCGAGCGTTTTAACAGAGACACAGTCCGCTGATGCAGCAGATCAGCTGAGCAACGGGACGGGATATGAATCGTTGACGGCGGCGGCGGCTACTGTTTCTTCTGGGAATAAGGAGGGTGGCACCTCAAACTTAGCAAACAACCAGGTCTCCACTGTCTCCAGCATCACTAACGTGCAAACGGACGGTTTGGATGGAGAGATGACCAGCGAACCAACGAAACTGTCCAAGCCAGTCCATTTGTGCCCGGACAGAGCGAAATCTGGGAGCTCTAACTCAAACGATCACACTGTTTCCGACGGTCTTCCGAGTGGCAGCGAGCCGAGCATCGCAGGCGAGTCCCGCAGCTTTGATTCACTCGAGTCCTTCTCCAATCTGAACTCCTGCCCGAGTTCAGACCTGAACAGTGAAGGACTGGAGGAGAAGGGGCTGGTGCTGGCTGTACCGACCGAATACGGGGCCGATGGCACGAAAATCCCCTGGCCTAAAGACCGAGGGACCGGTCAGTCGCTATACCACATCAAGTGGATCAAGTGGAAGGAGGAGAACACGCCTATCATCACACAGAATGAGAACGGGCCGTGCCCGCTGCTGGCCATCATGAATGTTCTGCTATTGTCATGGAAGGTAAATTAGATGAGAGTCTTCTCGTTTGACAGCTGACAGCAGCACCCAAGAAAGATTTAAATCAACTCCCAAAGTTCTAGCTTTGCACTTGATGCCTTTTGCCTTAAAACTATTCTTTGACCACAGGAACCTGGTCATGCCTGTTTACATATCTGTCTGGATAAATAGTGGACTAGAACAGCATTGTCATTGGCTATACCAGTATATATATACAATATTTATTTGTGTGTGTATATATATATATATATATATATATATATATATATATATATATATATTAACATCTTATGTATTTTTTATTTTTGATATAACAAATGTAAACTATTTAACATGATAATAAATTTATATTTATTTTATACCCTATTTTTATTTTTACACTGAAAACATGAAATCAAAGGAAGTGGCAATCATTTAAAATGAATTTGAATAAAACACAGTTCATCCTACTTGTTTCTGGCATTGGGTAGACCTCTATTTAATGTCCCACTGGTTAACTGTTACATGTGAAGCATGGAATCAAATTCTTCTATTAAAGATGCACCGTAATTATGGTCCATAATTGGCTAAACAAATTGTAGAGATGTGTTTTATTCTTGATCACATTTCTTGTCTCTACATCCCTATTTTTCTTCCATCAGAAATTTCGCTCTTATTTTGTTCTTTAAAGGGGTCAGGACATGAAAAACACAATATTCCTTGATCTTTTGAGATAGAAGAGGTCATTGCACTTTAAAACTATACTGTAAGTTTCAGAACTCAAAACTTCCTCCTCACTGCAAAAAAAGCATTTGCTGAAACCAAGCTGCCAAAACGACTCGTTCTCTACTTCCTTTATATTGTGATGTCACACTGTGGTAGACATTTGCCATTTGCATCTGACCACCTCCACAACAACACATCAGTGACTACTTTACCTTTAATCACTTCCGTAGCTCACCTATCAGCAGTGAGCTGTGAGATGGCAAGGAGAGAGCAGGTCAGTCAAGAACAGAGGGCCAGAATGAGGCTACGTCTACATTAATCCGGATACATCTGAAAATGGCACTTTCATTTTCAATTATGCTCTCCGTCCACACTGCCGTTTTTAAGCTTTTTCCAAAATTTGCTCGTCCACACTGAAATGTATGAAAACGCTTAAATCCCCTTACTGCGCAGAAAATTTCCCGTGGCCTTCGAAGGAGTGCAATGTGAATGTTGTACAAAGTAAGATTTATCTTTAACAACGCTGTCAAGGTGAATATCAGGCACAACAGCACCACTATAACACAGGCCACACTATCTTGATTGTTTTGGTTGAATGGATCACATGACAACAAATAGTCATCATTTTCAGATATATCTGTTTTCACAGTCCACACTACAACGGAAGACAGCGCTTTCAAATTTATCCACTTGAGAGTGCATTTTCAAAACGCTCTGTTTTCACTGACAAAAACA